>NC_053427.1:42057681-42357681 GCF_007990345.1 Gossypium hirsutum
AACTATGTGACAATATACTTGAAGTCACATCATAAATTTATCGTAGGATGGGTGAAAGGCCGTTTATTCGTTGGTTGTAACGAAAATAAATTGATTTATGAAAATGCTTCAATGTCCTATTGATGAGTATATGGAATGTGAATGCATGAATTGATATGAAATTGAATCGATAGGTTGGAGGAACTATGGTATGGTTCGGTATGGATGGAGTAAATTGTCTCGTTCCATTTTGTTTCCTCTTGTGATAATGTTATTGATGGATGGTAGTGCATTGCTTATGACTTACTGAGTTATAAACTCACTCGGTGTTTCCTTGTCACCCATTATAGGTTGCTTGGACTCATCTATTTTTGCAGGGTCAGGCTGTCATCGAAGTCATCACACCGGATAGCAAGTTTTGGTACTTTCTTCTTAGTTGGCTTAGAAGAACATTTGGCATGTATAAGCTATTACGTTGTGTTTGAACTTTGGCATGTAAACTTTAAGCCATGCGAAAATGGCACGAATGTTCGATTGAGTTGGATCAAGGGTAGGCATGAAATGGACCTAGTTACTTTCGTAACAGATGCTGGCAGCAGCAGTGTCATGAGATTGAAAAATCACTAAAAATAGTAGGAGTGGAATTAATTGATGAATAAATTATGTAATCGAAGCTCGATGAGTCTGTTTTCATGAGGAAGTAACGAAAAGATCATATGGGCAGTATATAAGAGATAATCAGATTTTGTGGACAGGGCCAGAACGGTTTCTGGATTCCCTGCTCGACTTTGGAAATTCATTATAAATTAACCAGAGATAATTAGGGGTCGTACCATATATGTATAGATTCTCTCTGAGTCTAGTTTTCATAGAAACAAACGTCATCAGTATTGAAGCCCCGTGCAGGGAGATATCGAAGTCGTAATGGGCAAAGGTCAGTGTAGTCGACCCCTGCAACATGGGAGACTTTGACTAATAAACTGTACTAATTGGCCGACCAAAAATTCTAGAAAAAATACATAGATGGGCACATGAGTCTAGTTTCTGGGAAAAATTACGAAAGTGATTTCGAGTTACGAAACTCAAGATATTATTTTAAAATGACTAGTACACAGATTGGCAGTGTCTGGAAAATAAATTTTATAAGGGGTTAAAGTCAGTTAACACCTCGTGTTCGACTCCGGTGTCGGTTTCGGGTTCGGGGTGTTACATTTGATTGGTATCAGAGCCAGGTTTAGTCGGTTCTAGGACTACCATAGCACGTATGAGTCTAGCTATACATGCCTTAATGTTAATGTTTAAAAGGGTGATGACTTCTGACGGTTGAAATGTTTTTGTTTTGATTAGTAAATGGATCCCGGTGTAGAAAGAACCCTAGCGGATGACGTTGAGAGCGTAGCGGCTGCTCCTGCACAAGGGACGCCGCCTGTTGAACCTCAGTCATCTGCGAATAATCAAGGTGAGGGGGCTAAACAAGCCTTCTTTACCATGATGAATGAGTGGGTCGCGCAATATGCCCGAACCAACCCGGCTGTCCAACAATTCCCAAATTTGAATAATCCACCCCAAGAGCCTGTAATGCCATCAGTCGCTGATCCTGTGAGGCTGAGTAAGCCACCTGTAGACTTGATTAGGAAGCGTGGGGCCGAGGAGTTCAAGGCCATAGTAACTGATGATGCCGAAAGGGCCGAGTTCTGGCTTGATAACACCATTCGGGTGTTCGATGAATTGTCATGCACACCTGACGAATGTCTAAAATGTGCTGTATCTTTGTTGCGAGACTCAGCCTACTATTGGTGGAGGACCTTGATTTCCATAGTCCCGAACGAGCGAGTAACTTGGGACTTCTTTCAAACAGAATTCCGAAAGAAATTTATTAGCCAACGGTTCATTGATCAGAAGCGTAAGGAGTTCTTGGAACTCAAGCAAGGCCGTATGACTGTATCTGAATACGAACATGAATTCGTAAGACTCAGTAGGTATGCCCGGGAGTGTGTAGCTGATGAGGCTGCTATGTGCAAAAGATTCGAGGAAGGATTGAATGAAGATTTAAAGCTACTAATGGGTATTTTGGAAATAAAAGAATTCGTAACACTAGTCGAACGAGCCTGCAAGGCGGAAGAACTTGGAAAGGAGAAGAGGAAGGCTGAATTTGAAGCTAGAGATTATCGTAAAAGATCGACGGGTAAAGCTCTGTTCTCAGCTGTAAAGAAGTTCAGGGAGGACATTAATAAGTCGAGGGCGACTGCGGGAATTTCCATCAGGGCAAGACCATCGATGGGCTCCCGAGCTACTTCGGTAGCTAGTGTGGGCAATAATCGTCACGAGAAACCTGAATGTCCCCAATGTGGAAGACGACACCTAGGTGAATGTTGGGGCAAGTCTACTAGCAGGGCCTGTTATGGATGCGGTTCGAAGGACCACTTCATTAGAGATTGCACGGAGCTGGATGAGAAGAATAAGATTCAAGGTGCAAGACCTAGTGGAGTGACATCTAGAGGTAGACCATCGAGAATTTTAGGAGGCAGGGGTGGTAGTCAGAGGGGGGCCTCTGATACGGCCGATCGAGCCGAGAACTGTACTCCTGCTAGAGCATATGCCATTCGCGCACGAGAGGAGGCATCCTCCCCCGACGTCATCACTGGTACCTTCACTCTCTTTGATACTAATATGATTGCATTGATTGACCCTGGTTCTACTCATTCATATGTATGCGAAACCTTAGCAACCAGTAAGACTCTACCTGTTGAGTCTACTGAGCTCGTAATTCGAGTATCAAACCCTTTGGGTCAATGCGTACTTGTTGATAAAGTGTGTAAGAGATGCCCTCTAATAATCCGAGAATCCTGTTTTCCGGCCGATTTGATGCTTTTGCCGTTCGACGAGTTTGATGTTATTCTTGGTTTGGATTGGTTAACCGCGCATGATGCGGTTGTGAATTGCAAAATCAAGACTATCGATTTGAGGTGCGCAAATAACGAAATAATCCGAGTTGAGTCTGCGGACTTAAGGGGGTTGCCAGCTGTAATATCAGCAATGTTGGCCCAGAAATATGTAAGGAAAGGGTGCGAAGCATACCTCGCGTATGTACTTGATGACAAGGAGTTAGAAAAGAAACCCGAATCGGTGCCGGTGGTTTGTGAATACCCGGATGTTTTTCCTGAAGAGTTACCGGGTTTGCCACCTGTTCGGGAAGTAGAGTTTGGTATTGAGCTTGTACCTAGAACTACGCCAATTTCGATCGCTCCGTATCGTATGGCACTAACCGAGTTAAAAGAGTTGAAAGCTCAGTTGCAAGAATTGACGGATAGAGGTTTCGCTCGACCGAGTTTCTCACCTTGGGGTGCACCAGTATTGTTCGTGAAAAGAAGGACGGAACCATGAGGTTGTGCATTGACTATCGTCAACTGAATAAAGTGACGATAAAGAATAAGTATCCGTTACCGCGTATTGATGATCTGTTCGATCAATTAAAGGGAGCATCGGTGTTTTCAAAGATAGATTTGAGATCAGGTTATTATCAGTTGCGGATTCGAGATTCGGACGTACCCAAAACTGCTTTCAGAACGAGGTACGGTCACTACGAGTTCTTAGTGATGCCGTTCGGGCTCACTAATGCCCCTGCGGTGTTTATGGATTTGATGAATCGGATCTTTAGGCCGTATTTGGATCGGTTCGTAGTTGTGTTTATTGATGACATCTTGGTCTATTCAAGAGATGAGACCGAACATGCTGAGCATCTGAGGCTAGTGTTGCAAATTTTGCGGGATAAGCAGTTCTATGCTAAGTTCAGTAAGTGTGAGTTCTGGTTAAGAGAGGTTAGCTTCTTGGGTCATGTGGTATCCGCATCGGGTATTCGAGTTGACCCGAGCAAAATTTCAGCCATACTTAACTGGAAGCCTCCGAGAAATGTTACCGAAGTCCGGAGCTTTCTAGGGCTCGCCGGTTATTACCGACGATTTGTCAAAGGTTTCTCGATGATAGCCACACCAATGACGAAGCTACTTCAAAAGGATGTTAAGTTCTAATGGACGGAGAAATGTCAGAAAAGCTTCGATCAACTGAAAACTCATTTGACTGAAGCTCCAATTTTGGTGCAACCCGAATCGGGTAAAGAGTTTGTCATTTATAGTGACGCATCCCTACTTGGGTTGGGTTGCGTATTGATGCAAGAAGGTCGAGTTGTGGCCTATGCGTCAAGACAATTGAAGCCACACGAGAGAAATTATCCGACCCATGATCTCGAACTAGCCGCCATTGTGTTTGCATTGAAAATATGGCGACATTATTTGTTTGGTGAGAAGTGCCATGTGTTTTCAGATCACAAAAGTCTCAAATATTTGATGACTCAACGAGACTTGAATCTGCGACAAAGACGTTGGCTTGAGTTGTTGAAAGATTACGAGCTTGTCATTGATTACCACCCGGGAAAGGCTAATGTGGTTGCGGACGCCTTAAGCCGGAAATCACTGTTTGCTTTGCGAGCGATGAATGTACACTTGTCTGTTCTACCTGACAATGTGTTAGTAGCTGAATTAAAAGCCAAACCATTATTGACTCATCAAATTCGTGAAGCTCAGAAAGTCGATGATGAATTGGTTGCAAAACGAGCTGAGTGTGTTCCGAACAAGGAATCGGAGTTTCAGATTGATGATGATGGTTGTTTGAGGTTTAGAAGTCATTTGTGTGTTCCAAGGAATTCGGAACTCATTCCGATGATTCTGAACGAAGCCCATTGTAGCCGAATGTCAATCCACCCGGGGAGCACGAAAATGTACAACGACTTGAAACGTCGGTATTGGTGGCATGGTATGAAACGAGACATCTCCGACTTTGTTTCGAGATGTTTAATATGTCAACAAGTGAAAGCGGAACATCAAGTGCCTTCAGGGTTACTTCAGCCGATCATGATACCCGAGTGGAAATGGGACCGAGTCACAATGGACTTTGTGTCCGGACTGCCATTGTCCGCAAGTAAGAAGGATGCGATTTGGGTTGTTGTTGATAGGCTGACTAAGTCGGCTCACTTTATCCCCGTGCGTACGGATCTTTCATTGGATAAACTAGCCGAACTGTATGTCTCTCAGATTGTGAGATTACATGGAGTACCTATTTCTATCGTGTCGGATAGAGATCCGAGATTCACCTCACAATTTTGGAAGAAATTGCAAGAAGCTTTGGGTACCAAGCTGCATTTTAGCACCGCTTTTCACCCCCAAACCGATGGTCAATCCGAGCGGATAATTCAGATACTCGAGGATATGCTGAGATGCTGCATCCTTGAGTTTAGTGGTTCATGGGAACGGTATGTACCTTTGATTGAATTCGCTTACAACAATAGTTTTCAATCAAGTATTAAGATGGCACCTTATGAGGCTTTGTACGGTCGTAAATGCCGTACGCCATTGTTTTGGACCGAGCTTGGTGAAAGTAAAATTTTCGGAGTTGATTTCATTAAAGATGCCGAACAGAAAGTAAAGGTAATCCGTGAAAGTCTGAAGGCAGCCACAGATCGTCAGAAATCGTATGCGGACTTGAAACGAAAGGACATTGAATATCAGGTGGGAGATAAAGTGTTTCTTAAAGTGTCACCTTGGAAGAAGGTACTCAGATTTGGCCGTAAAGGCAAGTTGAGCCCGAGATTCATTGGGCCATACGAAATATCCGAACGAGTCAGTCCAGTTGCGTATCGATTGATTTTACCCCATGAACTTGAAAAGATTCACGATGTCTTTCATGTTTCAATGCTTCGACGTTATAGATCCGATCCGTCACATGTGATTAATCCCTCAGAAGTTGAAATTCAATCTGACTTGAGCTATGAAGAAGAACCGATTCGTATCCTAGCTCGTGAAGTGAAAGAGTTGCGAAATAAAAGGGTTCCGTTGGTTAAGGTGTTGTGGCTCAAACACGGGATCGAGGAAGCAACCTGGGAACCCGAGAGCTCGATGAAAGAACGATATCCAAACCTATTTACCGGTAAGATTTTCGAGGACGAAAATTTCTTAAGTGAGGGAGAGTTGTGACAGCCCAAAATTGACCCTAGTCGGGAAGTGGTTTCGGGACCGCTAAACCGAGTCACCGAAAGGTTTGAATGTGATGTTTATTGTCTAGAATATGTAATCATGAATGTGTGAAAATTTCAAGCTTCGATTTAGTCGATTGCATGTGAATTTAGTCAATAGGACTTATATGAGAAAATTTTAAAATGTGATAGGTCAATGCATGAGGACCTATTAGTGCATGTGGAAGAAAAAGGGGACTTGCATGTCAAAGTGCCCAATTCTTGATAAGTGGCCGGCCAAGCATGACTCCATTCCTCCAAGTTTATGTTGTTTATTATTTAATATTGGTAAGTAAATTAAAATAAATTAAAGAAAAGAATTAAAAAGGAAGAGATGAATAAAATAAGGAGGGAAGAGGGAGTGTTCATCTTTTTTTTCTTTGGCTATTGCCGTGAGTGAGGAGAAGGAAGGGAGATTTGGTTATTGGATTTTGGCTTGGAAGATGGCTAGAATGAGGTATGTATTGAATGATTCTTGAAAATCTATGCATGTTTGAGATGGTTAGTTCAAATTCTACTCATCCTATAGATTAGACTTAGGATTTTGAGGTTGAAATTCGGCCAAGAAGCTTGAAACTCTTAGTAGATGTGTTAATGTCATTAAAATGGATAGTAATGTAGGATATGGTGAGTGGTTAATTGCTTTTAACTTGAAAGTTGAGGTTAAAGGGGTTAAGTGATTGCCGAATCTAATTTAGGGGTGGAGGATTATGTTCATGTTATATTGGATAGGTAGAGGTTGTAATGAGGTTGAAATTGTTGAATTGTTAGCTTGGTAACTAATGAAGTAATCGGCCATATGGGGTAAAAATGGGATGTTCATTTTAGTTGTTGTTTCATTTTTGTGAGAAATGGGTCAAGTATTCATGAGATGAAATTGTGTGATTAGATAAATTAAAGGTAATAGTATAGTTGATGAATATATATAGATATACATATTTGGCCATCACTTAGGAGCTTATGTGATGTTGAGTTAAGCTTTGCATATTCGGCTATATATATATATATATACATATATATGTAAGCCCATTCGTGATACTACCTTAGGACTATGTATATATAACCGACAAAAGAATGGGAAAAACTAGTAAGGGTGAAGGCCGAATGAGCTATAGGTGGTGTGGATGACTTTTATACATGTGGGTGTGTGTGTATGCCATTTAGTTGGTGACATTCGGCATTTCTTAATTAACATTAGAGATGAGTGAATGAAATCGGCATGTGTGTTTGTGGAAATGCCGAATGTGAATTTGGATAATATTGAGTAATGTATGTGCTTTAAAATGATGGAATGGAGTGGATGCTTTAAATGTGTTACGAACAATTATAAGTTAAATTAAGGGTTGCAAAGTTACCTTTGTCATTGCCGAATATACAAACATACATATGCATGTGCAATTGAAGAATGAATGTTTAGCAAGATGGTTAAACTAGTTAAATTATTGATTTAGCTCAAGGAGTTAAAGGAGGTGAATCGAGCAAAGGCAAAGAAAAGGTTATCGAGTAGCCGAGTTGGAACCGTCTTACCCAACACGAGGTAAGTCATTAAGCATGTAGTTGGTATTATTTCAAATGGTCATAATGTTTATGTATTGATGCTGAATGGAATGAATAAATATACATATATATATGCATGTACGTATGTGATGATGAAATTGTTGAATGAAAAGAAAAGAGGTAAGATGTACTGAGTTGTTGATCTCGGCACTAAACGTGCGGGTATAACCATTTATGACCATGAGATTTGGCGCTAAGTGCGCGGGATTAAATTGTACAGCACTAAGTGTGCGATTTGACTATGTTGCACTAAGTGTGCGAAATGAATATGATGCACTAAGTGTGCGAATTGACCATGCGGCACTAAGTGTGCGAGTTTGACTATGTAGCACTAAGTGTGCGATTTGATTACGTAGCACTAGGTGTGCGAGTTGATTATATAGCACTGAGTGTGCGGACTCAATATACATTCGTGAGTCATTATGGACACTATGTGTGCGACACTATTGAGTCGATCGCGGACAGCGGATCGGGTAAGTGTCTTGAGTACATGGCTAATAGGTGCTATGCTTATACTTGGTGTTGAGCTCGGTAAGTTTGAACCTATGTGACAAATATACTTGAAGTCACGTACATAAAATTTATCGTAGGATGGGTGAAAGGCCGTTTATTCGTTGATTGTAACGAAAATAAATTGATTTATGAAAATGCTTCAATGTCCTATTGATGAGTATATGGAATGTGAATGCATGAATTGATATGAAATTGAATCGATAGGTTGGAGGAACTATGGTATGGTTCGGTATGGATGGAGTAAATTGTCTCGTTCCATTTTGTTTCCTCTTGTGATAATGTTATTGATGGATGGTAGTGCATTGCTTATGACTTACTGAGTTATAAACTCACTCGGTGTTTCCTTGTCACCCATTATAGGTTGCTTGGACTCATCTATTTTTGCGGGGTCAGGCCGTCATCGAAGTCATCACACCGGATAGCAAGTTTTGGTACTTTCTTCTTAGTTGGCTTAGAAGAACATTTTGGCATGTATAAGCTATTACGTTGTGTTTGAACTTTGGCATGTAAACTTTAAGCCATGCGAAAATGGCATGAATGTTCGATTGAGTTGGATCAAGGGTAGGCATGAAATGGACCTAGTTACTTTCGTAACAGATGCTGGCAGCAGCAGTGTCATGAGATTGAAAATCACTAAAAATAGTAGGAGTGGAATTAATTGATGAATAAATTATGTAATCGAAGCTCGATGAGTCTGTTTTCATGAGGAAGTAACGAAAAGATCATATGGGCAGTATATTAAGAGATAATCAGATTTTTGTGGGACAGGGCCAGAACGGTTTCTGGATTCCCTGCTCTGACTTTGGAAATTCATTATAAATTAACCAGAGATAATTAGGGGTCGTACCATATATGTATAGATTTCTCTCTGAGTCTAGTTTTCATAGAAACAAACGGCATCAGTATTGAAGCCCCGTGCAGGGAGATATCGAAGTCGTAATGGGCAAAGGTCAGTGTAGTCGACCCCTGCAACATGGGAGACTTTGACTAATAAACTGTACTAATTGGCCCGACCAAAAATTCTAGAAAAAATACATAGATGGGCACATGAGTCTAGTTTCTGGGAAAAATTACGAAACTGATTTTCGAGTTACAAAACTCAAGATATGATTTTTAAAACGACTAGTACACAGATTGGGCAGTGTCTGGAAAATAAATTTTATAAGGGGTTAAAGTCAGTTAACACCTCGTGTTCGACTCCGGTGTCGGTTTCGGGTTCGGGGTGTTACAGGAAGCCTTTCAGAAAAGATGTGAGGGAGAAGAGAAATCGTGGACCAAAGGTTTGGTGAAAGTAGTAGATTCGTAGGCAACTAGAACCAAAAAGGTACTTACCAAATAGCACAACTCGGCTTCAGGAACAAAAGAAAAGGACCCCAATTGCAAAAACCCGAGAGAAAGTAGAAAGAAAAGAACCCAAAAGAGTAGTCAAAACTGAAAGTTTTAGGGAATAGCCAAGTAGCTAAAAATCCCTATGCTCAGTACCTAAATTCGGTACAACTCCATTATACCTCAAACTCCACTTTTACCTCCCCTTATCCCTCTCCTAAAATCTCTCTACCATATTCTACTCAACCGTCCATTAGCATTAGAATCCCACTATCATTCAATCTCTTACACGGCACAACAGAAAAATGAACACCCTTTGCATGCCACAGGACTCGAACTCAAGTCTCCTAGCAGAAGTAACACGCCACTATCCCCTAAACCAACAAGCTTTTTATGAAACAACCTAACCATATTTCTTTAAAAACCCTACTGTCAGGAGATAGGGTTTATTCAAGCCAAAATTAAAATTTTGTACAAGCCAAAGCTTCACTCCAGGACTTCTCCAACACTCCTAAAGACACTTAACCACTGAAGTAAGCATGTATTTATGCATCACAACACACAAAAATAAATATTTAGATTTTTGGGGCGTTACACAGATGATTGTGACTTACTCATAATTATTTTCCCAGAAACCCAAGCCTCTTTCTCAGCTTGTTTCTTTTCTTTACTCAATTCCTCAGCTTTGTGTGCTCGATCGACTAACACCGTAAATTCTCTTATTTCAAGAATTTTGATCAATAACTCGATATCTTCATTTAGACCTTCCTCAAAGTGTTTACACATCTTAGCCTCAGTTAGAACCCATTCTTTGACATATTTGCTCGGTCAAAGAAATTCTCGTTCATACTCGGATACAGTTATGTCTCCTTGCTTGAGTTCTAAAAATTCTTTCTTTTTCTGATCCATAAATCTCTGACTAACATATTTCTTTCTGAACTCGGCCTAGAAAAATTCCCATGTAACGTTCTCTCTTGGTAAAACTAAAGTTATGGTATTCCGCCAATGATAAGCTGTATCTTTCAGTAGAGATACTGCATATTTCAGACATTTAGCAATGTAAAAGATAATTCATAAAAACTCGAATTGTATTTTCTAACCAAAATTCAGCCTTTTCCGGATCATCATCTACGGTAGCTCTAAATTCTTTTGCCCCATGCTTACGAATTTTATCTCCCAAAGGGCTTGTCTGTTCTAGCAGGTTTAGCACTCAATGGTACCTCAAGAACTGGTTGAGAAGCAAGTGGGTGAGGTCGTTGTACAACTTGGTTTGTTCTTAAATACTCAGTAAACCATTCATTCATCAACTAAAAGAAGGCTATTTTGCCTCCTCACTTTGGCCCTCAGATATGGGCCTTTCACTACCAAATGCAAATGCAAATCTTTGGATTGAAGCTAAGCTTCCTCGGATTTAGCTCTAGCTTGGATCGATGACATTGCTATATGAAAAACACAATTAAAATGAGCAGGGGACATTACACTATCACGGATTATATAATGGCATGTATAGAAAACTCGTGTCTGCTATGTTAAATCTGAGAATCGGCTAAATCATGGCTCTGAGACCACTAAATGTAACACCCCTTAACCTGTACCCATCGTCGAAACAGGGTTATAGAGCAGTACCAAAACTTTTAGAAAATTTTTAGATAATTCACATAAATTAATATTCATTAGCTGAGATTATTGATATCGTCCCTTCAATGGACCCTTGAGGCTCAATATGAGTATTAAAATCAAGTCGGGACTTAATCGGAAACTCTAAGAATTCTTCGTGACATTTTAAAATTTTCCAAGGTGCAAGCCTCACATGCCCCTGTGTTCTAAGGAACACGCCCGTGTGACCCTAAGACACACCCATGCTGCAGGCCATGTTCGACCCCGTGTAACTCTCTGACTTGTGCATACAGCCATGCCACACGCTCTGTGCTAGGCTGTGTGGTTAATTAAATTCTTTCGAAATTAAGTGCAGGTTTCACACGGCCAAGACACAAGCCCGTGTTCAAGGCCGTGTAGCACACACGACTGAGATACACGGTAGTGTCTCTACTTGCGTGCTCAATTCTGAGCATTCTGTTTCTTAAATTTAAGGTGCAGGGGACACACGGCCTAACAACACACCTATGTACCAGGCCGTGTGTCACACACGGTCTAGACACACGCTTGTGTGTCTGCCCATGTGCACAAAATAAAACCATTTCTAACTTCATTTCTCACCCAAAATCGCACCAATGACCTGCACTTAAACTCACATCCAAATGCTAATCATTTCAAGCTTTCAAATTAAGAAAATTCTATCATTCAACATGTACATTCAATTCAAAACAAATCAAACACATGTACATTGTCCTATTTATGGACCTACGAAGTCCAAAAACATGTATTGGGATTAGTTCAATACCTAACCAGAAACTTTAGAAAAGTTTGGAAAATTTTTTTCTTTAGTGCAGAACCACATGCCCATGTGAAACAGGGGACACGCCCGTGTCCTCAGGCTGTGTAACTCTCTGACTATGACGTTAGCACTAATATAAGGTCAAACGGCTATATCACATGCCCGTGTATCCAAACCGTGTGGTGAATTAAAAATAAATGAATTTTTCATAAAATTGTACAGACTTCACACGGCCAGAGTACACACCCATATAGGTAGGCCGTGTCCCTCATATAGCCAAGATACATGCCCGTCTGTTTACTACTAGGCATACTGACTTGCAAGAATAAGGTACAGGGGACACATGGCGAGACAAAACACTTATGGGGCAGGCCATGTGTTACACACGGCCTAGACAAATGCCCGTGTGTCTACCCATGTGAACAATTTAGAGGCTATTTACCAAGCCAATTGCCACCCTCAAGCATTCATTTACTCAATCATGTTTCATATCATACAACATAACCTATTTACACACTCAAATATTCAATATCATGGAACTATCATGTCTTTTTAGAATCATTTTATTACACATTCAATTAGCCATACCTTTTTAAAAGTATTCCACACCAATTTCATGCATAAACAAGATTTTTCATTTTAATTCCAAGTTACAAACTCTTTACTATGATCATCTCAAGTCATTAAGTCATCCCTTATTTCAAACATCTAATTCACATCTCATCATATATTCATCAAAAAATTTCATAGCACATCATCAAGGCATTAGCACATGCATGCATGAACAATTAGATTTCACTAGCCAATAATCAAATATAAGCCATATCACATGGCTATTACAAGATGAATCATCAACATTATAGGCCTTTACAATTTGGCCAAATAGCATGACACATATCACAAAATAACCAAGTCCCATATACATCCCATACTCAAAATATCAAATTCACAATACCCAAATATTCTTTTGATAATGTGATCAAATACTCCGACAGCTTCTGATGCCCCAGCTATCTTGGCGAAACTACAAAGGATGGAAAGGAAAGGGGGTAAGCATAAAAGCTTAGTAAGTCCATATGCAAATAATACGCAATGAGAACAAGCAGATATCACACAACATCATAATAACGTAAACATAAAGATTGTTCGTTATTCAAACCTTTTTGGACTTATTCAATATATGTATTTCCTTATCACGAATCATCATTTACCAAGGTATTACTCATGAGCGTAGCGTACATACCTGTACCAATTCGTAGTATAGCATACAACCATACCATCGTTAATATGCCCTCCTTGGGACTTTCATTATATCATCCATTGCATTACCCGTTGAATACTCGAAAAAATATTGGATACGAAGAAAACCTTGCACCTGAGTGCCACATACACATACGTAGCCAAAGCTACCTCAAAACATGTAACATTCGTAATAGAACTACTCGCGGGCCTGCTCACACAAGCTGTCGGTCAGGGCGTAACTACATGGTCTGCTCACACAAGCTTTCAAGTATCCGACACACTCAGGACTACCTAGCCACAGGTAGGACGCTCAATACCAGCACTCAGAACCAAATTACATGTATTGCAAACATCATGAACTTAGGCCAACTCAATGAGCTCAGATGTCACATATATCATGAACTCAGACCAACTTAGTGAGTTCAGGACATATAGTTTTCTAGTGACATTTCACTTGTATCCTAAACTATTCCTAAGGTTCAAACCGGATTCTTCCTCACATGTACATAAAATCTCTATCACACTTGATCGTGATGTCGTGTATAATGAACGTAATATCATTCATACTTTCATAACCACCATTAGGCATAACATACATAATGAAAATAAAAAATTTATCACGTAATATCAATACATCAAAATATGCTATATTGTCACATTATTTACACATGTACTTACCTCGGTACAAAATGATGAGAAACGAGCCTATTCATCGTAAACTTTATTCTCTCCTTGATCAAGACCTGAATCATATTTCTTCTTGATCTATAATGCCAAATTTAACTTGTTTAATATTCACATTGTTCAAATCAATCCATAATTCATACTTTGGTAAAATTTACCTTTTTACCCCTAACTTTTCACTCATTTAAATTTTAGTCCTTAAGCTCGTAAAAATGAAATGCATGCATTTTCTTTGTTACCCAAGCCTAGCCAACTTTCCTTGTACTCATAATAGCCCATACTTTTCATCAAAATTAGATTTTTATAACTTATTTTACACCTTTTACAAAATTGTAACACCCCAAACCCGGCCTAGACATTATGACCAGATCCAACGTGCCACATCAAAAACGTTATAAACATTTTTTTTCATTCTAAGTTCAGAAAATCATACTTGATGTTCCAAGGATTAATTCATTAAGGGTTAAAGTGAACGGAAGCTATGCACCAGGTAGGAAACCGAAAAAGAGGAGGTGAGTCCATCGGACTGCTTAAGTACCAAGCTCTTCCAGATCCAATCCTAGACATGCACGCCGCCATTTCCACACTCCAACATCGTGTATTTCTTTAAGTTACCATTGTAATTATGTTCATTTTAAAATAAAACATATTTAATTTTGGGAAAACATTATCACAGTAGAAGCCTTGTTCGAGATCGTCTTACTTTGAAATCAGTAGAACAGATCAGATCAGATATTTCATGTATATGCAAAACCCAATACATAACCAACTACATACACCCCGTTACCAACCTTTCACCATGTGGGGAGACTACTCGACCCACCGAACCACTGTACGCCACAGAATTATGCAGCATGGCTACCAAAACAGATAATGTGATAGAGTCACCAGATACAGATAATCGTGGCAGAGCCACCAAAACAGAAATACGTGGCAAAGCCACCAGATCAGATAATTGTGGCATAGCCACCAGGACGCTTCCTCCAAAATATAACCCATGTCCCCATGCAACAAATATTCATTCATGGCATACATCATACATATTTAAATCAACATGCTTTTCAGACAAAATTAACCCTAGGGGCATATTGGTCATTTACACCTAGGGGTATCATGGTAATTTTCCATACATAAGGGTATTGTAGTAATTTAGGTACTTTTAGGGTTTCCATACATATCCTATCCATTTACGTACTATCAGAATACTTACCGCGCATACTAACCAAATTGAGCCCGTTGGCCCATGAACCCGATTTTTGGCCCATTAAGCCTACACTATCAAAATGTACGAAATCGCACGTACTGCAGTTTATTACCTTCAGAATAGCAGACATACAAACCCAACTATCTTACGAGCATTCGCACACTCGTATATTTCCCAAAATACCAACTTTTCGGCATTTCGACTTTTCAGCTTTTGTCGATCTAGTCTATGAGAGGGTGTCAGTTACACACCTGTTTTGCGATGATTCGTTGTCGAGATCCACGTATGAACTGCCTACAATTAAATCACTATCATTTTTCTCTAGATATCGAATTAATACTGAGTAAATAGCCCCTTACCATATTCGGCCAAACATGCTTAGAACCTTCTTGCTCTTACCTTGTTGCCGAACTATGTCTTAAATCCAAAGATCTAATCGTTCCACTTGTCCAAACCTTGATCAGCAGCCTCTAAATCACACCATTTACCAAAGCAGAACAGTTAATGCAACCCTTTAGGGCTGCAAATCCAAATCGACAGCCTCCCTAACATTTAGGGATTTCGGCCTTTCCTAAAATACGAAAGAAAGACTATGTTTTGAAACTACTTACCACCGATTCCTTTGACCAATGTTTCCAATTGATGCCTACTTAAATCCAATGCCACTCTACCCTCAAACGATCACCAAAGTCAAGCCTTAAATGTTGTCAATAGTCGGCTAAGTCCCTACGAAAGTGGGGTTTTCGGCTTTTTTGCAACTGTGTAGAAAAATATGAATTAATAGGGTTTTACTGTGGTCTTGTCGACAAAAACTTGAGGTTTAAAGGAGGAAAGAATCAGCCAAAGATGATAAGCAAAACAAGAGAATTTTGCTAGGAAAAATCGGCACAGAAGAAAGTGTAGCTTTTGGGATTTCGGCTTTTTATAGCCAAAGGCTATGAAGGTTTTGAAACATCTGAAGGGAAGGATGGAGATGAACAAGAGGTTAGAAGGGTTCGGCTATGAAGGAGAAAGGAGAAAAAGAAAAAGGTTGATGAAGAGAGGGGAGAAAAATGAAGAGGGAAATGGTCAGCAAACGGCCCAACATCCCCTTAATGCCGAATTTATACTGACCTTAACCCTAGCCGAACTTTGCCTCCCTAAAGCTCCCCTTGGCCAGCCAACTCTTGCTCCTCAAGAGTCCATTATTCGACCAACACAGCTCTCCCTAATAAGCTCTTAAATTCTCTCCCTTATCCCCTCCCTACTCAATCTCCTGAGCAACTCCAACTCTTCCTAACAGTCTTTCACTTTAGTTCCACTACTTACCTTTTCCATTCATAAAAATTAATCCCTTATTTGTTGTCATTGTGACTTGAACCTGGGTCCTCCCAATCATCCACACGCCACTTATAGCATTCCCAGTGGCGTCACTTAGCCATTTTACCACATGCTTCCTTGTGATTTATTTTACACAATTAATACCTAAAAGCCCAATTAACCAGAACCCCTTTTTCTTATGAAATTAAAATTAATTAAAACTACTGGGTTTTACCTTAAGCTTGGGCCTTCTAAAGGCCCACTAACGTACTTAATCCTACGACAATCAAACAGGACACAGAATTTTTAAAATTTTCCAACATTTTTAAAATTCCCGAAAATTGGGGCGTTACAACTCTACCCTCCATAAAGAAATTTCGTCCTTGAAATTTACCTGGTCCGAACAGATGAGGGTATTGTTGCTGCATTGCCTCCTCTGGCTCCCAAGTAGCTTCCTCTCTGCCATGATTACGCCAAAGCACCTTTACTAATGGGACAGATTTCCTTCTCAGAATCTTAACATCTCGATCCAAAATTTGCACAGGCTCCTCCTCAAAAGTCAAATCAGTTTGCACCTCAATTTCTGCAACCGGCACGACATGAGTAGGGTCAGAACGATAACGCCTTAACATGGAGACATGGAAAACATTGTGAATCCTATCCAACTCTGGAGGGATTTCCAACTGATAAGCTACTGGGCCTACTCGCTTCAAAACCCGATAAGGCCCAATGAACCGCGGACTCAACTTGCTTTTCTTACCAAACCTCAATATCTTCTTCCAAGGAGAAACCTTTAAAAAGACCATATCCCCTACTGAGTACTCAATCTCCTTACGCTTCAAATCTGCATACGATTTTTTCCTATCAGATGCTTCGTTCAAACGGTCCCTAATTATTCTGACCTTAGCCTCAGTATCAGCCACTAATTCCGGTCCAAGAACTTGTCGCTCCCCTAGCTTCGTCCAACAACTAGGTGTACGACACCTTCGACCATACAGTGCTCCATACGGTGCCATTCTAATACTCGCCTGATAACTGTTATTGTACGCAAATTCTGCCAACGGTAAGTAGTCCTCCCAACTACCTCGAAAGTCAATCACGCATCCCCTTAACATGTCCTAAGAAAGTTACCTCCCTCAACCAGAATTCACACTTGCTGAACTTTGCATAAAGTTCCTTCTCCCTTAACACTTGTAACGTTATACGGAGATGCCCATCATGCTTTGCTTCCGTTTCAGAATATACCAGAATATCGTCAATAAAGACGACTACGAATTAATCCAAAAATGGTTGAAACACCCGATTCATCAGATCCATAAATGCCGCAGGAGCGTTTGTCAGCCCAAATGGCATAACCAGAAACTCGTAATGACCATACCGAGTCCTGAATGCCGTCTTATGGATATCTGTCTCCTTGACCCTTAACTGATGATATCCAGATCGAAGGTCAATCTTAGAAAATACAGAAGCCCCCCTAAGCTGGTCAAACAGATCGTCAATCCTTGGCAGTGGATACTTATTCTTAATTGTCAGTTTGTTCAACTGGCGATAATCAATGCACATCCACACTGTACCATCCTTCTTCTTCACGAATAACACCGGTGCTCCCCATGGAGACACGCTTGGCCTAATAAAGCCCCTATCCAGCAACTCTTGAATTTGTGCATTTAGCTCCACCAACTCCTTCGGTTCCATCCTATACAGTGCGATAGACACTGGCGCCGTTCCAGGCAACAAGTCGATTCCAAACTCCACTTCTCGGTTTGGAGGTAATCCTGGAAGCTCCTCCAGAAAAACATCTTAAAACTCCTTTATGGTCCTTACCTTATCCACTATCAATCCCTTCTCTTCCGACTGGCTTACAAATGCCAAATAGGCCTCACAACCTTTTCGAATCCACTTTTCGGCCCTCAATGCTGACACCACATTAGACAAATAATCCCTTCGCTCACCTATCATCATAACCTCCTCACCCTCCGTGGTCCTTAACACCATTCATTTTGCAGCACAATCCAAAGTCGCCCTATGCTTAACAAGCCAATTCATTCCCAGAATGAGGTCAAACTCTCCGAACGGCAACTCCATTAGATCTCTAGGAAAGATCCTACCTTGAATTTCTAGGGGTACATCCCTATACAGTTTGTCTACCCTAACTGAGTGGCCCAAAGGACTTAACACAGAGACCCCACTCACTATCTTTTTAGAATGCACTCCCAATGACCCAGATATGGCACATGCAACATAGGAATGAGTAGATCCAATATCCACCAAAGCAGTATATGGCATGCTAGAAACCAAAAACGTACCAGTTATGATGTTAGGTGCGTCGCCCTCCTCTCGACGACGAGCCGCATACACCAACGTTGGCTGTCGAGCCTCAGCATTTTCGGCACCCCTGCCAGGCGCCACTTGACCTCGACCATTTCCATTTCCATTTCTGCCCCTACCTTGTCATGTCCTCTCGCGGGTTGTGGTCCACCTCTCGCGGGATGAACAACCCTCTATACAGCAACCTGAGCCTGATCAGCTCTCTGTGGACAGTCCTTAACTCTATGCTCCATAGATCCGCATCGGAAACAAGCACCGGAACGTTTCCTACACTCGCCCAAATGTACCTTACCACAGTCTCCACAGATTGGTGGTCTAACCACATTCATCAGCACTGCTCGCACTGGTTCCTCTACTCTTGCTCTCTTAATATTCTTATTGGCACCACCCGAGGGTCCTGAATCCCTCCGAAAACGGTTTCGATCCTTCTCTCGATTCTGCTTTTCAGCCTGCTTAACCTCCTCTGCTATCTTTGCCTTCTCCACCAAGACCGCAGAGTCTCGCTCCCTCTGCGGAGCAATCAACACCCTCAGGTCATCCCTAAGACCATCCTCGAAGCGCACACTTCGCTCATATTCCGTAGCAACTATGCCAACGGCATACCTGCTCAACCTCAGAAACTCAGCCTCGTACTCGGCAACTGTCTTACCTCCTTGCACCAGATTCAAAAATTCCTTCCTACGAGCGTCCACATAACTTGCCCCAACATACTTGCCTTTAAAGGCCGTCTTAAACAGTTCCCAAGTCACCTTTTCAGCTGGGGTTCCTTCTCTCACGGTGAGCCACCACTGGTAAGCCTCGTCCCGTAGCAACGATACTGCTCCCTTCAGTTTCTGCTCCACAGAGCAATCCAAGTCATCCATAATTCGTTCTGTGGCCTCCAACCAATATTCTGCCACATTCAGAGCGACACCAGACACACCCCTAAAAATCTCCGTTTCGTTGGCCCGAAGTCGTTCTGAAATATACCCCCGAACTCCGTTGCCCGTACTTGCCCCGACAACCCTTTCCAGAACACGAAGTATTGCCTGCGACAGGGCGTCATCCCCGGCACCACGATCATGTGACTCTACTTCCGTTGCTGATGGTACCGGTGCATCTGTCGCTGGCATATGTCCCGAAGATGAAGTTATCGCTCGAGCCCTTCCTCGGCCACGTCCACGGCCTCTTCCACGAGTGGCTCTTGTACTCATATCGTATTATCTGTTTATGAATTTTATGTATCAACCCGGTATTCCGGTGATTATTACAGATGTTTTATGAATCAGACAGTATTTTAGAAATTGTTCTCGCAGAATCGAAGTCTAACTACAGTTTCAGTCTCGTATCAAATTTTCCTAGGGTTTTGGTATCATCCTATCTAGAGCATCCTAGCAGAGTTTCAGTACAGATAAATAATCCAGAAAAATATTTAGAGAATTTCAGAATGATACTTATAGGCTTGGGCCGGAGATTCGGAATGCCACCTTCAGAAGTCCAGATTTAAAAACTGATTTTTTTTTGAAAATCTTCGTTTTTGTAAACCCATTCCACTGCCGAGTTGTTGCAATTGGGCTCTGATACCACTAAATGTAACACCCCAAACCCAGCCTAGACGTTATGACCGGATCCGACGTGCCACATCAAAAACGTTAAACACATTTTTTCCATTCTAAGTTCAGAAAATCGTACTTGATGTTCCAAGGATTAATTCATTAAAGGTTAAAGTGAACGGATGCTATGCACCAGGTAGGAAACCGAAAAAGAGGAGGTGAGTCCATCGGACTGCTTAAGTACCAAGCTCTTTCGGATCCAATCCTAGACATGCACGCCGCCATTGCCACACTCCAACATCGTGTATTTCTTTAAGTTACCATTGTAATTATGTTCATTTTAAAATAAAACATATTTAATTTTGGGAAAACGTTATCACAGTAGAAGCCTTGTTCGATATCGTGTTACTTTCAAATCAGTTTATGTTTTTGGAAAACGAACCCTAGATCTAGCCCATTTTGATAGTTAGTATAATTTAAGATCATCATGATAAGTTATAAATCAAAACCAAAAAAAATAATCATAAGCGGCCTTATTACATAACAAAACCCAAATCATCAAAGTAAAGAAAATTGAAGTCCAAATCACCAGAAGAAATCCATATTGCAGAACGAGTGGCCACTCCGAATCCCTCGCAGCTCCAAGCCCACTATGGTTGGGGATTACCTGGATGGATGAAGATAAGGGATGAGTTTGGGGAAACTCAGTGTGTAAAATTAACCCAACCATAGCCCATATCAGCTCAAACCACAGAAATAGAATAAATTGGCCTTAGCCCAGAATAGAATACAGAATTAAGCCTATAGGCTCAGAACAGATCAGATCAGATATTTCATGTATATGCAAAACCCAACACATAACCAACCACATACACCCCCTTACCAACCTTTCACCATGTGGGGAGACTACTCGACCCACCCAACCGCTACACGCCACAGAATTATGCAGCATGGCTGCCAGAACAGATAATGTGACAGAGTCACTAGATACAGATAATCGTGTCAGAGCCACCAGAACAGAAATATGTGGCAGACCACCAGATCAGATAATTGTGGCATAGCAACTAGGACGCTTCCTCTAAAATATAACCCATGTCCTCATGCAACAAATATTCATTCCTGGCATACATCATACAGATTTAAATCAACATGCTTTTCAGACAAAATTAACCCTAGGGGCATATTGGTCATTTACACCTAGGGGTATCATGGTAGTTTTCCATACATAAGGGTATTGTAGTAATTTAGCTACTTTTAGGGTTTTCATGCATATCCTATCCATTTATGTACTATCAGAATACTTACCGCACATACTTACCTAATTGAGCCCGTTGGCCCATGAACCCGATTTTTGGCCCATTAAGCCCACATTATCAAAATGTACGAAATTGCACGTACTGCAGTTTATTACCTTCAGAATACCAAACATGCAAACCCAACTATCTTACGAGAATTCGCACACTCGCATATTTCTCAAAATACCAACTTTTCGGCATTTCGACTTTTCAGCTTTTGCCGATCTAGTCTATGAGAGGGTGTCAGTTACACACCTGTTTTACGATGATTCGTTGTCGAGATCCATGTAAGAACTGCCTACAATTAAATCACTAACATATTACTCTAGATATTGAATTAATACTGAGTAAATAGCCCCTTACCATATTCGGCCAAACATGTTTAGAACCTTCTTGCTCTTACCTTGTTGCCGAACTATGTCTTAAATCCAAAGATCTGATCGTTCCACTTGTCCAAGCCCTTGATCAGCAGCCTCTAAATCACACCATTTACCAAAGCAGAACAGTTAATACGAAAGAAAGACTATGTTTTGAAACGACTTACCACCGATTCCTTCGACCAATGTTTCCAATTGATGCCTACTTAAATCCAATGCCGCTCTACCCTCAAACGATCACCAAAGTCAAGCCTTCAGTGTTTTCAATATTCGGCTAAGTCCCTATCAAAGTGGGGTTTTCGGCTTTTTTGCAACTATGTAGAAAAAGATGAATTAATAGGCTTTTACTGTGGTCTTGTCGACAAAAACTTGAGGTTTAAAGGAGGAAAGAATCGGCCAAAGATGATAAGAAAAATAAGAGAATTTTGGTAGGAAAAATCAGTACAGAAGAAAGTGTAGCTTTCGGGATTTCGGCTTTTTATGGCCAAAGGCTATGAAGGTTTTGAAACGTCTGAAGGGAAGGATGGAGATGAACAAGAGGTTAGAAGGGTTCGACTATGAAGGAGAAAGGAGAATAAGAAAAAGGTTGATAAAGAGAGGGGAGAAAAATGAAGAGGGAAATGGTCAGCAAACGGCCCAACTTCCCCTTAATGCCGAATTTATACTGACCTTAACCCTAGCCGATTTTTGCCTTCCTAAAGCTCCCCTTGGCCGGCCAACTCTTGCTCCTCAAGAGTCCATTATTCAGCCAACACAGCTCTCCCTAATAAGCTCCTAAATTCTCTCCCTTATCCCCTCCCTACTCAATCTCCTGAGCAACTCCAACTCTTCCTAACAGTCTTTCACTTTAGTTCCACTACTTACCTTTTCCATTTATAAAAATTAATCCCTTATTTGCTGTCATTGTGACTTGAACCTGGGTCCTCCCAATCATCCACACGCCACTTATAGCATTCCCAGTGGCGTCACTTAGCCACTTTACCACATGCTTCCTTGTGATTTATTTTACATAATTAATACCTAAAAGCCCAATTAACCAGAACCCTTTTTTCTTATGGAATTAAAATTAATTAAAACTACTAGGTTTTACCTTAAGCTTGGGCCTTCTAGAGGCCCACTAACGTACTTAATCCTACGACAAACAAACAGGACACAGAATTTTTAAAATTTTCCAACATTTTTAAAATTCCCAAAAATTAGGGCGTTACAGAAATGGTCTTTTTTGGTGATTTTGATGAAAAATCACTTTGTGAAAGATGTTTTTCATACACCAAACTGACATAATCCTCCATTAAACATCAAAATACATGCCTGTCATACATGGTAAATTTTTTAACATAAACCCTACTTCAAAATAAGGGTAGAAATAGGTAAATCAAGTTACAAGAACTTTAGAAATGTAAAGAACATTAAAAACGGGCTAGGGAACACTTACTATTAAGCTTGAAAATGTCAAAAACCCTAGCTATGGAGTGCTTAGAATTTTCGGCAGCCACATGAAGAAGATGAGCAAATTTTTCTTTGAGTTTTTCCTTTTTTATTCTTTTAATTATCAAATGAAAAAAAATGCCCTTAAGGCCTTTCTTTCAAATTTTTCCTATGCATGACCATTTTCATCCAAAATTGTAGAAATTGGTCAAGTTGCTAATTAGGACCTTCTAATTTATAGTCTAAAGCAATTTCATGGTAAAAGCTTCTAGAACACAAGTTTTGCATCTTATTCAATTTAGACCCTAAAGTTCAATTGGACATTTTATGCATAGAATTTCTTCATGAAATTTTCACACAAGCATGGATACAAATCATGGACCTCATAATAATCATAAAATAATTATTTCTATCTTGGATTTATGGTCTCGAAACCACTATTCTGGTTAGCCCCTAATTTAGGATGTTACAACCATAGTATGACATTACAAGTATA
The DNA here is from genome assembly GCF_007990345.1 of Gossypium hirsutum. Lineage (NCBI taxonomy): Eukaryota > Viridiplantae > Streptophyta > Magnoliopsida > Malvales > Malvaceae > Gossypium > Gossypium hirsutum. The sequence goes on from NC_053427.1 coordinate 42,081,401, forward strand.
TCAAAAACAACCATTTCTAGCCATTTCAATAGCTAGATTTCAAACTACATACTAAAGCCATCTATGGCCAGGTTAGCCTATACATGTCATTCTACCAAAATGATTCTACTATATATACCCAAAATAAGCTAGTAGATAGTGTGATGATGCTCCAATGATCTCCAACCTTTGCTAGCTTCCGAGCACTATAAACAGGGGAAATAAAACAGAGTAAGCATTACATGCTTAAAAGTTCATATAACAGAAACTAAACTTACCAATCTCGTTTATTAAATCTAAGCATACAATATCATGTTTTCCATCCATTTGGAAAAATTGCCTAAACACTTGCATTCAATCAAACATGTTAGTCACAAAATTTACATATACATCAAGTAAACGTAGATGAGCTCATCATGCAATATTCTTTCAAGACATTATTATTTCATCTAGTAATTCTCTTATCATGCCAAGATTTTTGCCCGTTGAATCATTGATATTCCTATGGATATTCAAGTAGTACACTTAAGGTATATAATTCAATAACCCGTCAATTCTTATTCAAGAGTACCCATTAGGGCACTTAATCAAAGGACACACTCTCAAGCCACATATCGTATTACGGGATTACCAATCCAGGTTAAATCCTTTATGTAACGTATGCTCAGAAGAGTTCAATTAGGATTACCAGTCCAAGTTAAACCCTAATTGCAACATATGCTCGAGAGGGATTATATCAGGATTACTCATCCGGGCTAAATCCTTTCTATAATGAGATCAACAGGATTACTCATCTGAGCTTAATCCTATCAGCAACAAATGTAGGACCTCATTCATCTCGGGAAAGCACATATACTCATCGAAATTTCATATTCAAAAGGAGCTTAACCCTTTTTCACCGTTTCAAACATGTATTCAATTCTTCATCGTAGAAATCAAACAATTCACTGTTGGAACATCGGTGCCTCCAAGGCACAGCAAAAAATTTTAAAAAAAAATTCGGCGATCCAAACCAAGGATCCATGTGTAAGGAACGAATCGGGGTGATAAAAAGGTTTTGAAATTACTGAAACTTCAATCTGAGTAGATAGCGACGCCTAGGCAACATGAATGTTGAACCACTGTCGAACCAAGCCGCAACCTTTTCCGATGTCGGCCTCTACGTAGTCCACCCGATTGACAATGAACGGTAGAAATCCCAGAAAACTATTTTCAGAGAGTATTTTGCTAAACGGCTGCTAGACCACATTGCATATTTTCAGGCTAGTTTTTATATATCTCTTTTAGGGTTTTTATCCTTGCTATATATAACTCCCTCTTAATTTGTATATATTTATAACAAATTTTAATTCATTAAAATTAATCCTAACATAATAATTATCATTCAAATAAATATAATAATGTTTAACCGAAAAATTATAATTACATTAATTATAATAAAGATTTCGGTAAACTATATTTATTTAAACTTATATACGAACTAAATTCATATATCAATAAAATTATGTTCTGATTATGTGTGCAACATCCTTTTACATATAGTATGTTCAACAATTTGATTGCCCAATTAAATTAATTCTATAATTAATTTAATTCATGTGACAACCAAGCAATATACCAACTATGTTTTACCTCGTTCATTTCAACCATAGGGTGTGACCCTATAGGTTCTTGTAACGTTAGCAGTAATATTAGAACGTTTCTAATGTTACAAACAATGAATGGCATCTAGCAATGCATCAATGCTACCTAAGTTACAAGAAGTCATGATTCGACATAACCTTTTGTGGTTAACCTTTCATGCATTAATCCTTAAGTCCTATATCTTTGGAATGGACACAAGTCATGGAATAGTCACACTTGCATAGTCCATCCCATGTTTCTTGATACCTTGAGTAGACTATGATACACAAATAAGTATGACATCTCATATCAACTTATTTAAGCATGGCCATGCATTTCTAGCCTCACTCAATCAAGTGGCCTGAGATATTACTCCCATTATGTAGGAGGGATTTATCCTATATTGATCAACTATATCCCTCAAAATAGATTGTGGTATATCCAACATCAGTCTTTATAGAACAACCAGTTACAGTGTTTGTTTGACTGTATCAAAATATACAACTCACGATGTTGGGATAAAGATGATCTCAAGTATGAGGATCATATACATATTAACTCACTATGAGTAATGCTGTGACAATTACATAATAATCCAAGAAACATACTCATAGCGGGTCAGTCCAATATGTTGTTCTCTAACACACATATTCATGCATTGATTCTGACACTCCATATCAATGACAACTCTTTATCATCAATCAACTACATGTTAGTCTTAATGCATTATTATTGTCCTAGCCAACAATAATACTTGACTAAGGATCTTTTAAGAATAATCATATTATTCTCAGGACATTATTATAAAACAGTTTATTTATGCACACAGAAAAGAAACTGAAATAATAATGGCAACGCCTTATATTAATAAACATGATAAACCAAGTATGTTATTACAGCCATCTCGTGATTGATCTTTGGGCATACTCTTACATTCACATCAATATAAGTCATATCTCATACAAACACAATATTCAATTTAACATATTTACATGCTCGATTAAGTTACACAAACTTACCTCGACACTTGTTCGCATATATAATCTGCTAATGTGAAACCTTTTCTTTTCCTCAGTCTAACCTCGAATGTTTTTTGTCCGAATCTATATAAATGAATTTAACCATCAATTTCACACATTTCATAATCATTTGGACTCAATTTTTGTCCTAGGGAAACTACCATTTTGCCCTACTTTTCCATAAATTCCAATTTCGTCCCTAGGCTCGAAAAATGAAATTTGTGAAATTTACTCCCTATTCCAAACCTAACCAAAAACCCATCACAAAATTTAAATCACATGTATTCGTAAAAATTCAGAATTATTCATCAAATTTTACAACTTTACATTTTAGTCCCAAAATCATGTTTTCATCAAAAATCACTTTGTAAGAGTTGTTTATCTATCAACAACCTTCCATTTTCTACCATAAATTTCAAATTTTCAGCATACTCATCCATGACTCAATTTTTAAAGTTTGATAAATTTTCAAATTGATCCCCCAAATAGATAGATTAAGCTATCCCAGTTTCAAAAATATCTAAATTACTAAAAACGGGACAAGAAAACTTACCCAGTTAAGCCATGAAAGTTTTTTCTCTCTCTCCTTAGGTTTGTTTCCATGTATTTTAGGTTTAAGATGACAATAAATAACATGATATCTTTTATCATCTTTTTAATTAATTAAATATTTTTTAATTTCCAATTTAATCCTTGCCCTTTTTCTATATTTCTATGGATGAGTCACCAAAATATCTACATACTTTTCTTTAATGGTCTTATTACCATATAAGGACCTCTAGTTTTGAATTCCATAGCTATTTAATCCTTATAGCTACTAGAATTCAACTTTTACATTTTACGCGATTTAGTACTTTCCCTAATTAAACACATAATCGATAAAATTTTCTTATTGGGATTTTCTCATGACATTTCCAACTTACTACGAACCATGTAATAAAATAAAAATAAATTTTATTTTTGATTCGGATTTGTGGTCCTTGAACCACAGTTTCGATTTCATTGAAAAATGGGTTGTTACATAACCATTTCTTTACAATTTAGTTTATATCTCACCGTTTTGTACCAAATTAGAAACAATTTAAATTACAACCACACAAACACAATTTCACAATTCAAGTATATACTACAATTACATATAACCATACCAAATTAACTTGGTAAAAACAGTAATAAGCAAGATGTTGAGGACTAATCCACAATTTTGTCTTTTCCTCAATTATCCTTCGATTGGTTCAAATCCCAGTCTATAAGGTAATTCATTTCAATTTATCAATTCCAAATACCTTATATCATCGTACTATAAGCATATGACATTTCAGTTTCACTTTTTGAATGGTCCTTAAAGTTTTGCATTTTATTTAATTTACTTACTAATACTGAAATTGCTATACTTTCAAATTTGAGCTTTGATTTCAAAACCGATCTCAATTTCATCATTCTACAACCCTCTAATATCTATGATTATAGAAATTTAACTTCAATTTTGAATTCTTTACACTTTACTAACTATGTTCAAAATTAACGACTTTCACTTTACAAATTAGTCATTTTTCACTTCTAAGCTTAAAATCTAACAAATTAGCACCAATTTCAACAAGTATTCAACAATGGTAACTTTTGAAAACTTTAAGAATTTTACAAATTGGTACATAGGTTAACTAAATCAAGTTTCTGAAACCTCAAAAACATAAAAATTATAAAAATGGCCTAATTAACATACCAAAGTAAGTATCGAATGTTTGAACGGTTCAAAAATGGCTTCCAAGGTTTCTTTTTGTTGGTTTCGGTGGAGAAGGGAAAAAGATGACACTATTTTTCACTATTTTATTTTTTATACTAAAGATTAACTTTAATCAAGTAAAATTAACAAAATTAAAAATTAATTAATTTAATTTAAACATGATTAACAAGTTGAATGGCTTACAACCAGCCCTCACTACCGAATATCCTTTTAAAAATCGTCTGATTGCTTAATTGGTCTTTCGGTTAACTAAAAATACATAACAATTAACTTTTTCCTCTTTTACAGTTTAGTCGTTGTACCTTAATTACCTATCCAATTAACAAAATTAAAGGACCAAACTTTAATTGAACTTTACACTAACCTCATAAATATTAAAATGGGCTCGATCATTGAAAATGGGGCTCTAAAACTACCATTTCTAACACCACTAAAAAATAGGTTGTCACATTACTTTTCTTTAGAATTTTAATTTTAAATGATGTCACATAAGATATAACATCTCATTTAATAGTTAAATTAAAAGTTTTAGCAACAGAAAGACCTTACTGATATAACATCGATAGTTTGAGAATGTAATTAGAATGTCTTAAAGTTTGAGTATCAATTTAGAATGAAAGTCATAGCTTAGAGATGTCTGGTGCAATCAACTAAAATGAAAATATAGAGATTAAATCAGAAAATTAAACATAACAAAAGGATTAAACTAAAACTTAACATTTTCCTGTAATGTAAAGAAAAAAAAGAATCATACACGTGTCAAATTTTTACTAACAGATTTGGTTAGGTGATGAGATGAATTAGTATGTAGATATGGAGGGTTAATGTTAGTTGTAACGACCAATGGAATGAAAAATGTACGAGTATGGAAATAAGTTAAGATTAAAGAAGAGACATAACCTATCTTTATTTACACAATTCAGCGATCTTACATCTGCAAAGCCTTACTCAATATATTTTTTTTTTAATCACCAAATCAAATCAATCATAACAAACCATCTCTACCAGCTAAAGCTCATAACCCCTTCACAAAGCAGGTTCGTAGAGTCCTAATAGAAAACAACTCTGTATTATCACCAATGATAAACAAAACAAACTAACGCTCAATAAAAAGAAAGACCAAAAGGTGTCACAAAGAATACTTGAGAATTTTAGGATATACCAACTCTCCAAATTCATGTTTCACAAAGGCTAATGGCGCTTATTTATAGGATGAAATACCAAAAAGATAATCTCGTCTAAGAAGCAGATAAACCCTTGAAAATCCCTTGAAAAATCTAAAATGTGACAGCCCTAATGTGACCCTAGTCGGGAAGTGGTTTCGGGACCACAAACCCGAGTCATAAAAATAATTAGCTATCATGTTTGATGCTTATTTTATGTATATATGCATGTGTGAAAATTTCATATTTGAATTTTGTTAATTCTAGGTGAATTTTAGTAAATACGACTTATATTTAGAAATGTGCTAGGTAAATGTAAAGTGGCCTATTAATGCATGTTATAAAAATGATGGGTTTGCATGTCAAATTACCCAAAAATTGAGCTAGTGGCCGGCCATGCTATGGGTGGAAACATGTTGTAAACATGTTGTGTTAGTGTGTTATGTTAGAAAGAATAAAAAAAAGGGGTTAGTATTAAAGTAATGCAAATGGAGGAGTGATGAAAAAAAATTGTCTCATCCATGTTCCCCCCCCCATTGCCGTGAATTGAAAAAAGAAAACAAAAAAAAGTGTTCATTCTTGAACATCCTTGGCCGAATAAAGGAAAGAAAGGAAGGGAAAGAGCTTGGAGAAAATCGGCTATGGTGGTTCACTAGATTAAGGTATGTTTAAGGTTGCTTTGAAAGTTCATACATCCCTTGGATGATTAGTCTAAATTCTAACTATCTCATGGATGGATTTGGGGTTATTAGAGAGTTAGTATTCGACTAAGAGGCTTCAAAAGTTTCGGTTGAAGCCTTGATACTATTAGCATGTTAACTATATGGATGTGTTATGATGCTTAAGGTGTTAGATAAATTTGAACTCATCACCAAGTTTTTTAAGCAACCCAAGTTAAAAGTTTCGGTATTGAGGTATCTAGAGCATTCGGCCATGGTAAGATGTAGAAGAAAAATATGGTTGTTGTTTGATGAAGCAGAGTCTAACAAATGAGCACACATGTGCATTAGTTGCTAGATGGAGAAGAATTGGCTAGCAAGTTGTGTGCTAAGGCCGAATATAATTTTGAACATTATTGAGTAATGTATGTGTGTTGGAATTGATGGAATGGAGAGTATGCTTAAATTGTGTTATGAACAATTATATGTTAAATCAAGGTTTGCTAAGCTAGCTATTAAGGTGAAGTGCAAATGTTAGTATTTGATTTCTAGTGTATATATGTGTATTAGCCGAGTTTTGAACTTGAAACAAAATGGTATTTAGTCAATACAAGTGACCATATTTGTAGAATGTATTAAGTATACAATCGGCCTCAACATAGACATGCATATTCGGCCACATGAATGAGTACATAGGTTGTTGTGTATGTTCGGCCATAGGTAAGCATATTGATGGCTTTATCTTGACTTAGAAAATTCGGCTAAGGAGAATATTGGCTAATATGTTGAATTTGATTCGTGATTTCATACATATATGACTCTAATGCCTAATATATAAGGGCTAAGTACCTTGAATTCCTCTTTGATGTTCAAAATGATTAAATCAATTTATTTGTTAATATTAAGCTCAAGAGCAAAGGGGAACTAAATCCGATAAAGGGAAGGAAAAAGTGATCGAATAGCCATCGAAATCATTCGGCAACATCCGAGGTAAGTTTTCGAGTAATGAGACTTAGTTTATGATTTGATTAAGTCATGACGTATGAGCATAACAAATATACGGTGATATAATGATTCTACTTGAACTATGTGTTGAGTTAATTAGTCTATACGTATGACGGGTAGCCGTATGTGCATAGAGATCATGTCATAAAGCAAACCAAACCATGCTGTTTGTAAGTGGCTATTGAGCCGAAAATGGGAATGCTTAATAGGTGACTTGTGTTTGAATTCTAGTTATGAAAATAAAATAGAGATGTGTCATGATTTATTGATATGTGCATGAATACTCGGATGATAACCGGGCTAAGTCCCGAAGGCATTTGTGCGAGTTACTATTTCTGGGCTAAGTCCCGAAGGCATTTGTGCGAGTTACTATTTCCGGGCTAAGTCTCGAAGGCATTTGTGCGAGTTGCTATTTCCGGGCTAAGTCCCGAAGGCAATTGTGTGAGTTACTATAACCGGGCTAAATCCTGAAGGCATTTGAGTGAGTAGCTATATCCGGCTAAACCCCGAAGGTACTTGGTTGGGAATGAGTGATCTCGCTGTAATAATTTCAATTAACACGCTCGTAAAATCCCAACGATGAGGTACGTTTTGTATATGCATTTGAGTAGTGATTCCGTTTAAATATTATTCGCTCAGTCGATTAATGACCTTCTGGCTTTTGGTTAAGTTGATCCCTTATGTATGAATATAAGGGTTGGAAATGTGAAGTAGGACTGATTGTTGTGAATATGTGTATATGAAATTATCCGTTTAGTTATATGAATACTATACTTCAGTTGTGCCTAATTTCATTGCTCAAAACTTACTAAGCATTAAATGCTTACTCCGTTCTTTGAATCTCTGTTTTATAGATTTTGGTTCGTCAGCTATCGGACTCAGGATTGTCAAAGTCGAAGTCGTCCACACTATCAAAGCCCCTTTGGTACACTTTTGGTTGAACTCTGAAATGGCATGTATAGGACTACCCTTTTTGTTGTTGGTCATGTACCCTTTGGTTTTGTATAAATTTGGATAGCCATGCGAAAATGGCTTATATACACTTTGAGCATAGTATTATAATCGTTTTGTATGTTGTTCATTAAGAGGTATGGAAATGTTTGGAAACGATTAGCCATTGGAATGGTTAATCATGATCATATTTTATGCTATATATGCTAAAGGGCTAGTTGAATCATGGAAACTATGAAATAGGTAAAGTCTACCTTAAAAACAGATGCTGACAGCAGCAGTGGTGTGCATTTGAAAAATCACTAAAAATAGTAAGAATGGAATTAAATAGTGAATAAACTATGTAATTGAACCTTGATGAATCTATCTTCATAGGGAAGTAATGAAACGATCATATGAACAGTATTTTATGAGATTTTAAAGTTTTCGCGAAACAGGGCCAGAACGGTTTCTGGATTCCCTGTTCCAACTTTGGAAATTCATTATAAATTAACAAGAGATAATTAGAAGTCATTCCATATATGTATAGATTCCTTTTCGAGTATAGTTTCTATAGAAAGAAACGGCATCAGTATTGAATCTCTGTACAGGGAGATATCCAAGTCGTAATGCATGAAGGTTAGAATAGTCGAACCCTGTAATAGGGGAGACTTTAACTAATAAACTGTACTAATTGGCTCAACCAAAAATTCTAGAAAAACATTTGTAGATGGATATATGAGTCTAGTTTCAGGAAAAATTTACGGAACTGGTTTTCGAGTTTTGGAACCCGAGATATGATTTTTAAGTTGACAGTGACGCAGTTAGTCAGCTCGTCTGGAAATTTAAAATGGACTGTGCAAATAAGTGAATTAAGTCTGTTAACCCCTCGTGTCCGACTCCGGCAACGGTCTCGGGTACGGGGTGTTACATAAAACTTATCTCTTAATCAAATCTTCATTCAATAAAGTGATAAAAATAATAATACAATATTTATCTAATATCCTTATAGCCATCATAAAGAACAAGTGCAGTGATAAAAAAATAATACAATCTTTATCTAATACTTGTTTTGTCAAATATGCCACAATTCTATAAATCGTAAAAAAGTAACAATGATTAGGTCAAAACGTTCCCTTGGCTCAAGAAAAAATTTCTTCTCATTCTAATTGAACATGGAATAAGAAATATCCAAAAATCCAACAATCTTCCCTCTGGTATTTTGAAAAAATCAATAACATGAACTTCAAGACTCACCCTAAGTAGAAGCAGGTAAAAATAGAGACAAACAAGCAATATAACAGTGAAGTATCAAAAGATAAAAGTTAAAATCCACCAAGTCATTTCGCATAAGCAAGAACAAAAAAATATCATCCAAACATACTAAGAAGAAGTAATAAGAACAACCCAAACTAAAGTTCAAAAATGAGAAAAAAATTAAATGCAAAGTAGCAACAATCATCATCAGCATTTGCACAAGCAAAGCAAACAACAAATACCATCTACCATCTCTTCCCCGTTTTAAAAATATGCCAGTTTACTCCCCCTTTCACGAAGCCTTCGATCCTAAATATCGAAAAAGTCCTACAAAGCATTTTTTTAGCATTAAGTGGTTGCACTTTAATGCTAATGCCATCAATTTGAGTTCTTAACACAACCATTACTAGGGCCTTTTGAATCATAATAGCACTTTAAGGAGCACTTGTTCCTCCTATTGGAATGGGAGATGAAATGAACTCTCTTGGCACAAGATCATTGACCTGGCTTAGCTTGTAAAGCTTTCTAGAAATTTTATGCTCCAAAGACTCAGTCATCAACATGTCATTTTTCACATTGATATTCAATTGAAGCATAAGAATTTTATAAATCAAATATGGAAAGGGGAGATACTCACATGTAAAGACAGATTTGACATGCCTCATGATTTGATAAAAATAAATTCTCCAAGATTGAATCAAACCTCTTGACCCACCATATAAAGAAGTTGAGCTAACAGATTATTGATTGATGACTTGTGGATCACCAGTAGTTAATTATGAATGGTTATTTTAGTAAAACACAAAACTTAGTCATTATTCTTTTAGGAGAAAGATGACTACTTTCAAACCATACACGTACCACGCCACCTGTGATAACATCAATAATATGATTGCAACCTTTGGTGCACTCATCACTAACACTATTATTATTTAAAAATCGATTGATATAGTCAAACTAAAATTAAACATATTACTAGTACCTTGACTTGCTCAAAATTGGTTGACCCCTCTATATCAATGTCATGCTACAAATTACTTAAAACTCTTGTACAATCTCTTAGATGTACGATCTTGCTAAAGTAATTGATTTCAACATATTAGTGGCTTAAAACAATTGAATTGGAGAATATTTTACAAAGTGAGAAATCATAATATTTCATTCCTCAACATCCTTCTGTTTAGCCATATTTTCCCACCTTTTTCGAGCAAAAATATAAACAAAGTCAAAAGGCATTACCTTAATGAACTCTTCATCTCGTTCGGATCAAACTCTACACAAGTGTTAAAATGGATTTATGGATCATCATTGAGTTCATCAATCTTACACTCCCCTTTAGCCTTCATACAAGCATGTAATTGCGCTAAGGTCTTGCTAGTCCCCTCGATTGAAAGCTCGATTCTTGATTAAAAGACTTTTCAAATTCTTCATTAGTCGTCTTTAATGCATCTTTTGATGGAATAATCTCGTCATCTTGAGACCTGTATGTTTCTTGATCAAACTCGATCAAACTATCACCAATTTCTTCAATGCCCATGGTTAGCATCAATGTTTTCTCAATGTGAGTCAGTATCTTGATCTTTTCAATGATAGAGGTTGAAGATGAATGTGACTTATTCGAAGCTTTAACACCTTGGTGCTAAGTTGATGCTATGACAACTTGTTGCCATTATGGCTAATTCAAAGTATCGACCCTTGTTGCAATTTATCAGCTATTTCAAAAGAAGAATCCAAAGACCCACTCAATTTCTTATGGGTTGTTCTCTTTACTCTAGCTATGAAAGGGGAGATGAAAAAAATAAAAATAAAAACTAGAGAAGATGAATAATGATGGTGGCGATGGAACTCTACAATACAACTCTACAATACAATCAGGAGTGTCATCCACTTCTTTCCCTTTTTGTAAAGATAAAATCAAAACTTGTAATTATAATCTTTAATGCAAGGCAAGAGTTTAAAGAAAATCTAAATACCTTCCCAATAAGAAATAGGAGATGTGACAAACTTGGTGGGAAGGACAAAAATAATTTAAAGACTTACATGTGACAAAGCCCAAGAGATCCTCTCAGGATTTCAATAAGTTTTGTGTGGGAGTACAACACGGGATTTTACGTTTGTATTATCGCAATAGACAATTAAAACATGAGTTGGAATGTTGTAGTCATCAAGCATTTCTTCATTCAAATGAGTTGAGTGCAACAACTTCTAGATGTAATATATTTAGCTTCTAATATCAAGAGAAATAGAATTTTGTTTCTTTTTATGCAACCATACTAAATTATTCCCAAAAAAGAAACATCCATTGAAGGTACTTTTACAACCATCAACACTTTTATCCAAATCCATATTATTATACTCGACTAGTGCCATGCTTGTGTCTTTAGTGTACCATAACTTTAGTTGATAGTGCACTTGCTGTATTTAATGATCCTTTTTGCCTATTTGAGATGCGATTCCTTCATTAGATTGGAAGTGAACACACACACCCACGCTTTGAAAAATATCTGGCCTGCTAACTGTCAAGTAAAACAAACTCCCAATTATGCTACAATAAACCGTGCTATCCACTAGAATACCATATTTCTCTATCTTAAACTTATCACTTGAAAACATGTGAGTTTGAGCATTTTTTGCTTAATCAAGCTTAAACTTTCTTACCATATTCAACCCATATTTTTCTTCATTGACAAAAATACCTCCTTATAGTTGTTTGACTTGTAATTCGAGAAAGTACAAAACTTCTCTAATCATGCTTATTTCAAACTCAGATTACACAAGTTGAACAAAATCATCTCTCGCCTTATCAGAAGTAGAACCAAAGATAATGTCGTCAATGTAAATATGAACAAGAGTGATATTCTTCATACCTTTATTTACAAACAAGGTTTTGTAATCCTTTCCCTGAACATACCCTTTTTGTAATAGGAATCGGGATAGATGATCACATCAAGCCCTTGGAGCTTATTTGAGACCGTACAAAGCCTTGGATAACTTGACCATGTAATCCAAATACTATGGATCAATGAACCCTTTCGATTACTCCACAGAAGCTTCCTCATTAAGCCATTCATTTAGAAAAATATTTTTGACATCCATTTGAAATAACTTTATATCAAATTAATAAGCAACAACTAATAAAAGATGAATAGATTTTAACCTTACTATTGGAATAAATGTTTCGTCGAAATCCTCTTCCTCAATTTATGTGTAACCCTAAGCCACTAGATGAGGTTTCTTCCTTGTAATATTCCCATTCTCGTCACTGTTATTCAAGAATATCCATTTGGTTCCTATAACATTGCATTTCTTTAGTCGAGGCACAAACATCCATACTTAATTTTTGAAAAATTTTGTAACCTTTCTTGCATTGCCAAAATCTAGTGTCTATCACGTAACGCCTTATCTATCATTTTTGTTTCAAAAGCAGAGACATAACATCCCCTATTAATCATATATCATAATTTTTTTTGTTTCCCACAAGTCCTCATACTATCAACAATATCACTAATAACATTTCCTAAAGGATGATTCTTGGATTTTCAGGCTAGAGGATTACTCTTGTGCTTAATATTCATTTCTCCCTTAAGATGACTTATTTTTGTTTTATCTTTCGTTGGAAAATATTTTGTTTGGAAACATCTTAATCTTCTGGAAGATCCTCCTCTGAGTTTAGAGTCATCTACTAACATATGTATGCACTCCATCACAATCTTGGTCTAATTTTTATAAACTCTATATGCTCAACTATTCGTTGAGTATCCCAAAAAAATACCATCATCGTTTCAAGTGTCAAACTTTCCTTTTGCTTTTTGATCTCTCAAAATATAACATGGAAAGGTCCAAAAATATGATACTATAGGTTCCCTCCATTTCCATATTTCATATAGAGTCATTGTTGTGAGAGGTTTGAGAAAAAAATCTAATTATTGACATAACATGTAATATTAATGGTCTTAGATCATAACTTGTATGAAACATTTTTTGAATTAAGCAGAACTCTTGCAATCTCTTGAAAGGTTATGTTCTTTCGTTTGAAAATCTTGTTCTTTTGAGGAGTCTTAGGGGTTGAAAATTCATGTGAAATCTTTCTTGTTCACAGAAGTCTTCAAATTCATGATTCTCAAACTCTTTTCCATGATCACTTTGAATTCAAACAACTTTTCCTATCTTTTCATCTTTTTCATTCATGAGTTTTATACATAAATTTTTAAAGATATCACAAGGCTTTGGTTTTTGTTTTAGAAAATTAACCCATATAAATCGATAAAAATCATCAATGCATACAAATACTTACCTTTTTCCTCCTAAGCTCTTGAGTTGCATAGGAATCATAAGGTCCAAGTGTAACAACTCCAATGGTCTTGTGGTAGTGATATGTTGTAACTAAGGATGAGATAAACAATGGTATTTTCATTTTAAGTAACCTTCACAGACTTAGTGATGAATCCTTCGAGTTTTGGCTACTCTTGGATGGCCCCATAGAAAGTAACCTTTTGAAGACTTTTTTAGCTTGCATGCCCAAGATGTTGATGTGAAAGATCAAGTTCATTTTTTGAGAATGCATTACAACTTTCATTCCTTATGAGTCTGTAACAATGATAAAAAAAACATGACTCATTCTGTTATGCATTCACCATTTGTACTCCTAACTTCATAGTCGTTCTTGTTAAATCTTATGAGATACCCATCATCGCATAACTAAATTATGCTAATCAAATTAGCACACAATCCCTCTACACGATTAACATTCTTGAGCTTTGGGAGTCTTTTACTGGCAAGTACCCTTTTCCCAACTACTCCTCCTTTCTGACCATCTCTAAATGCTAATCTATCTACATGACACCTACTAAAATCCTTTAGGAAATCTTCATTTTCGATCATGTGCCTTGAGCACCCACTGTCAAAGTACCAAATTTCCTCGGTAATAGCCTTTTAGGACATATGAGCAACCAATAGACTCTTTTCCTTTCTAACCAAACCTGTTTTAGAGGTTCATTCTTCCCAACTCTTGCTCAAACATAACTACCAGCAAGATTGAACTTCTTAAAGTCATCTGGAAGTTTGAAATAAAATGGTATTATATACTCCTCCTTGTCGTAATAATGACATACAAAGCCTTGTTTCTTTTTATATTTTACTTTTGTTGCTAGTTCGAGTTTCTACTTAGATAGAATCACATCAAGCTTAGTACTCTACCCTCAAACATTTTTAGAGTTAGTTTAGCTTCTTTAAGTTATTTGTTCACTCTAGCAATAGCTTGTTTCTTTATATAACCTTCTTTTTCATTTCATACACCATTTCAAGTTTCTTTAACAGGTGAAATATGTATTTTCAATTGACCCTTTATCACTTTTATCCTCATTTTGAATTTCCATCTTAACGGTGAACTCCACAAAATTACTCAATTATTCATCAGACTTAAATGCATCATCCTCAACTTCTTCATTGCTCCATGTAATGACTAGAGACTTTTGCTTTTTCTTTATACTAGCACATTAAGATTGTATATGCCCATACCTTTTTCATTCATAGCATTGAACAACTTTCTTTCTCATGTACTCTCCTTTAGTCTAGTTCTTCTTAGGCATTTATTCGTCATGTTCATCAACGATTATTAGCAAACCACTTTAGAGTCTTGTTGAAGTTCTTTAAGAGTAACTCAATCTACTCCTTGATCTCTTCCATAGTCTTCATGGATTTCTTATCTATTGTGGCTGAACACTAAGCATTAAAGGCTGCTCTTGATTTTACTTTGTCCCTTTGAGCTTCTAACATGAGAAAAGTGATATCTTTTGCTTCTTCTACTATTGTCACCTTGATAGTAAATCATTCTAGCAAAGAACGCAAAACCTTCCACACCAAAAAGGTTTCTTAAAAATGTTCTCTAAGTCAGAAAGTCTCGTTAAAGATGTCACTTTAGAGATTGTCTCTTCTTTATCCATCTTCAAGTTTTCAAATCTTATAGTTAGCATCTATAGTTTTGACATCCTGACAACTGTGCTACCTTAACGTTGGTTTTGAAGTATTTTCTAGGCTTCCATTTTTGTTTTACACATGGATATTACTTTTCATTACTTCATATTTGCACTGCTAAAAGTGGCATTCAGTGCCTTGGAATTTCCTGAAGCCATTATTTTCTCTTCAATAGTATACTATGCTTTTCCTTTTAATTGAGAGGTGTTGTTTGCTCCAGCCACAGTAGGCTAAGTCTAGCCTTCTTTAATAGCCTCTCAGGTAGCATCGTCTATTGATATAATGAAAGTTTTCATATGCTACTAGGCGTAATTTGAGAATCCTACAAGTAGTAGAGTATATGATACTGAGCTTCCTTCTTTCATTGGTTCCATAACTAAAGATATGTCACCAAATTAATTTTCTTCAAATAGCTTTTTAATCCCACTCTAAGACAAATTGAGATAAATTAGTCTATAGATATAGAGATTTAATGTTCGTTGTAACAAAAAATCTGTGAGTATGAAAATAAGCTGAGTAAAGAAGCGACACAACCAATCTTTATTTACACAGTTTAGAGCGATCTTACGTGTAGAACATTACTTAACATATATTCTTATTCAATCACTAAATCAAATCAATCGTAACAAATTTTATCTACTGGCTAAAGCTTATAACCCCTTTACAAAGCAAGTTCATACAACAAAAATAGAGAATAATCAATCACCCAACCAGTAGCAGAAACAACTCTCAATTATCACCAATGATCAGCAGAATACTTGACAATTCAATAACTAGGAAAAATATTTTGGCTTTAAGAGTTATTAGAAAAAAAGAGCAAAAACATATCCCTTTGCTAAAATTTTTTAAATCAAATTAAAACTTATTGAAAAGATGATTTTTGGTTTGCAAAATAGAAATTGAGTTTAGGAATACGGTTATGAGTGAAGAAGGTATCAACACCCTCACAACGCCCATTTCTAAAATTAGACCATTTATCATCTGTCATCCTTAATTTTGACTTTTTTTCTTAATGAAATCTAAAAGTTTTTACCTCAATTATCATTAGCATTTACCTCTTTTCATAAGGCATTATTTCCACAACATAGCCAAAATTTGCTTCCCCAACTTTCCAAAGTCTTGTTTCACCAAAAGAGAATATGTCTATTAAAACGCTGAAATACCATCAAGATAATATATTCTATGCAGCAAATAAATCCTCGAAAAGCCCTTTAAAAATCTTAAACTTATCTCTTAATCAAATCATTATTTAACAAAGTATTAAGGATAAGAATGCAATCTTTATCCGATATCCTAATGACAATCACAAGGGTTAATTGAATCTCTTTGAGAGTGCTAACTGAACCATAATACTTTTTTTTCAAATATGCCCTAATTCTAAAGATCATAAACAACCAACAATCATTGGGCCAAAAACTTCTCATGGCCCAAGGAAAATATCTTCTCGTTCTAACGAAAAATGAAACGAGCAACAAAGAAGACTCCAATAGATGACATGTATTTTTATTTGAGAATAGAAAAGAACATTAAAAAAAATACAATAGAAAATCACTTGAAAAATTTTAAAATTTGACTTATAAAATTAAAAAAATTTATACAAAATATATAGAAAGAAAACTCTATATACTAAATGGGTCATGATCCATAGTTCAAATCCCATGGCCATTGCACAAAGAGCGTCCCATGGAGGTTAATATATTAAATGAGGCTACTTTGGCCCCTTGAACTAGCCCAATTCAAAGAACAAGTGATGAAGCCTATCTACTTCAAGCCTTAGTGGCTTAGCGAAGCACTTATGGAAAGTTAGGACTATTTAGGTAAATATGAAAAGTAATCTTAGACGATATTTAATCTGATAAAAGTTGATTTTGTAATCTTAAAGAATTGAGTCAATCCCTTAAGAATATCAATTACAGATAGGTTTTAATCTCGACCGTCGATGTAACTCAATCTATACCATGAAATTTGGGGGAGCTCAACTATAAATAGAGTATTTCCCCCTCATTTGTAATCATTCATTATTCTCATTCTTTGCATTTTTTTGAAGTAATAGAATGCTTTGAGAGTATTTACTCAAACACCTGATGTGCTTTGCTTTCTTATGGCTGTTCTGGTTTTTCATTCTTCTTTTGTTTTGAGTTGTTTTTACTTTAATTTTGGTGCTTAAGAGAATTTCTATTGAGAATTCTCACTTTGTAAGATTTAGGCTGACTTAAATGGATTTGAACCTAAGAAATCACCTATGGCCACACGGATTATGAGACTAAAGTTCTAGCACTGTGATAGTTGGTATCCTAGCTAAGTTTAGAAGGCACTAATCAAGATGACGAATGGAATGGAAAATCAATTTTAGAAAATAAAGACCCGTAGAAGGACCAAAAAAGCTAGTCAGTTGAGGGACATGTTATCGACTTTGAAAAATTGAGTGGCCAATCTCGAGGAGTCCATGTCGAACATGATGAAGACTACCGAAGTAGTTGAGAGACACACTAATAAGCTAAACTCAATGGAGGAGCAACTTTGGTACTTTGTGTTGGAGTCCCTTGGTTTTATGATGAACAAGCTAACGATAAGGGATGATGCTCTCGAGGCAAAAGTGATGACCTTGAAGGAAAAGATTGCATAGCTTAAGATTGAGCTTACGATCCACAAGGCTACTTTGACCTATGGGATATTGCCTTTGGGACTATGCAATAGAAAATGGATGCTCCCAAACCAAAAGAATTCAAGGGGACAACGTTCACGAGGGACGTGGACAACTTTCTTTAGAGAATGGAACAATACTTCCATGCAATGGGCATTAAAGATGATGACAGTAAGGTAAATAATTATTCAGTTTATTTTACTGATGTTGTTCTCTTATGGTGGTGTCCTAAGTACGCGAATGAGAAATGTGGTGGGAATGCTATTGGAACTTGGAAGGAGTTCCAAAGAGAGTTGTAGAAGCAATTTAATCCACAGTATACTGAAGAAGCGGCTAGGACAAAGTTGAGCTCCTTACGTAACAAGTTACTCTTTGGGAGTATGTCAAAGACTTCATCGAGTTGATGCTTCAAATATCTGACTTGAGTGAGAAAGAAGAATTTTACTAGTTTATAGATGGGTTAAATCTTTAGGTGAAGTAAGAGTTGCATCGACAAGTTACCATTGAGCTTATTGTAGCCTTGGCTGAGGTGAAGCCTTTTGTCGAGCTTGGTCTGAGGAAAGACAAGTTTGAGACTTCCAAGCCAAAAGAGAAGGGAAATGGTAATGGAAACCATGTGGAAGAACAAAAAAAAATGGCAATGATGGTAATTGTAAGAATGGTGGTAATAGGAAAACACCTAATGGAAAATGGAAACCCAACAACAAACTGAAAGAGCCAATGAAGTGTTTCATTTGCGACAGTCTACATATAGTGAGGTAATATCCAAAATAATCCGTATTTTCTACTATCGAATGGAAGGATGGGCTAGATAAAGTAACAATAAGGCTTGGTTCGATCGTGAGGGGAGTCATAGCCAAAATGGTTAAGTAGAGTGAAAAAAAGCTAATGGAGTGCTTCTTATATTACGGTCCGCATAGGCTGCAGGATTGTCTAAAGCAATCTAAACTGTCTATGATCAATAAAGGAGAGAAAGTAGAGCCCAATAAGAGTAATGATTCAAAGATTGGGTTAATGATACTCAAATCTGCGAAAGCGAAGAGGGATTACAACCAGAAATGGGTTGATGTATGTGGACATCAACATTGCAGGTCAAAGTAAGTGTGCTCTTATTGATACGATGGCATTAGACTTGTTCATATTGAAGAAAGTTGTGGGTAAACTTGATCTCTCGATTAGTAAATTGACCAAGATAATCAAAATGGTAAATTCTAAAAAGGTCCCCATTGTAGGAGTGCAGCAAGAAGTTAAGCTACAAATCAGTCAAGAGAAAGCCAAGGAAAACTTTAAGGTAATTCACTTGGAGGATTATGAATATGTTCTTGACTTGAATTTCACTGACAAAATTAATGCACTATTGGTTCCTTTTAAGGATTGTATGTTTATTTTGGATCCTTGACAATAATGTGTTATGCTGGTGAGTCAGGACATTACGGGTGAAACCAAGGTACTATCGGTAATCTAGCTAGCCGAGGATGTTTAGGGTAGAAAGAACATTGACTCAGTATATCGACGAAGTGTTATGCAAGCCCAGTTGGAAATGCTAGAGGAGAAACAAACTTATGTGAAGTGTGTTGAGTCACTAGTGGGGCTACCACCTATGGGAGAGATGGGTTGTGCATCAAAATTTGGGGGAAAAGTGGTGATTCTAACTAGACAATTAGAGTGAGCAAATGCTATGATCGAGGTACATCTCAAATAATTTTTTAGTACTTTTCATTTTGACTTACCGTTGGCTTGTCAAGGACACAAGGGCCCTTTCAAAGTTCTAAAGTGGGTATTTGAGGGTTTGGCAAACCAAAGTTGGCAAGAATACTCAAGGTTAACACGATGCTCAATGTGGGTGTGTCAAATCATATTTGTGAGGATCAAAGGGATACTGATCGGGCCAAGGAAGGGCAGTGAGATCTTGCCAATGAGATGTACCAATGAGTGAAACAGTTTGAGCTAGGAGACAATGAAAGCCAAGGCAAAGGTTCTGAGGGGTGGGACTACCTGATAATAAGACTAGGCGAGAAAAAGCCAAGGCATTAAGAAAGTTTGAATGAGAGTTAAATTAGCACCATTCTGAGGAAGCAATAATGGCGTTATAAGAATAGGTGGGAGAGAATCGTGGCTCGTAACCATTGCATAAAGAGTATCCCATGGAGGACAATCTATTAAATGGGGCTCATTTGACCCACTTGAGCTGGTTCAATTCAAAGAACAAGTGATAAAATCCATCTACTAGAAGTCTCAGTGGCTTAACGAAGTAGTTATGGGAAGTTGGGACTACCGTGGTAAATGTGAAAAGCAATATTAGAAGATATTTAATCTGATAAGAGTTTATTTTTTAATCTTAAAAGATTGAGTCAATCCCTTAAGAATATCAATTGTGGATAGGTTTTAATCTCGACTGTCGCTGTAACTCAATCTGTATCATTGAATTTGGGGGAGTCAACTATACTTAAAGCCCTTCCCCCTCGTTTGTAATCATCTATTGTAGTTCATTCTTTTTATTATTTTTGGAGTAATAAAATACTTTGAGAGCATTTACTCAAACATCTAGCGTGCTTTGTTTTCTTGTGGCTTTTCTATTCTTTCATTATTCTTTTGTTTTCAGTTGCTTCTATAACAACCCGATTTTGGTTCTAGTTGGAACAATGATTTTGGGACCACAAATATGACGTATAAAAACTTAATTTTATTATATATTTATGGTCTATAGTTTTATAGAATGATTTTTTGAAAATTTTGTTCAAAAATTTTGACGTTTGGACACTCAATTTGGTCAAAAAGACTAAATTGTAATAAGTGCAAAATGTGAGTTCTATAGGTTAAAGGTGTCTAATTGTTACAAAATTTTAAATCAGAGGTCTTTAAATGGTAATTAGACCATTGGTTAAGTTGGTGAACAAAAATGGACATGGTTAGGTATGTTTCTAAAGTTTTTCATTAAGGCCATTTTAGTAATTTGGTAATTAAATGGATTACAAAGCCAAAATAAAGCCAAAATTTGTCCATATTCTTCCTCCCATGGTCGAAATTCTCAAGAGAGGAATAGTTAGGGATCGTTCATCTCTCAAGCTCGATTGTAAGTCCATTCTAGCCTCATTTTTAATGATTTTCATGTTTTTGAGACCCTTGTAACCTAATCTAGCTATTTCAAGGAGTATTTTGAAGTATGGTCAAAGTTTAAAATTTTAACCATGACATATATTTGTGTATTTTGATGCCTAATGGTAGAAAATGCATGTTTGGTGTTAGATAAACAACTTTTACTAAGTGATTTTCGGTAAAAATGTCAAAAAAGACCTATTTGTAAAAGTTATAAAATAAGTAGTAAAAGTGTGATTAAGTGGAAAATGTCGGCCGCTATAAGCTTGTATAAGGTGTGGCTAGGCATGGGTATTGAAGAAATTGAGTACATTTCATTTTACGAGCCTAGGGACTAAAATGTAATAATGTCAAACTTTAAGGGCAAAAATTTAATTTTTTCCATAACATGATTTTGTACTGATTTGAATAGTTTAAAGATTAAATAAGTTAAATGTGATATTATAGATCAAGAAAAATGAGGTTAGGAATTGGAACGGGGGAAAAATAAGTATTTGACGGTTAGGCCCTTTTCGCCATTTTTATGCCGAGGTAAGATCGTATGTAAATAATGCATTGTTATATTTATGTTTTAAATTCTTTAATATTGTATGAATTGTGATTGACTTTTTGGATGTATTCGACAAAGTCTTTTTGGATGTATTCGACAAAGTTTTGACAAGTAAAAAATCCCAGTTGAACCTTAGGAGTAGAATAGGATACGAGCGACATGTCACTAGGAAACCATGAGATTACATGATTTATGTGATTCCAGGTGTTGATCCTATACGTCCTACCGGTGGCTAGGTATACTAGAATTTGTTACGGATGCCTGACAACTTGTGTGAGTAGCACCCCGTAGCTACGTCTCGACTGACAGCTTGTGTGAGCAGGCCCGTGGAAAACTCGAGAGCGAGTCTATATGTGTTATGAGATATAAGGTAGCATTGGCTACATATGTGACACTTATGTGAAAGATTTTTCGGGCATCCGATAGTATTCTAAGTGGTTCAATGAGAAATTCAACGGGTATGTCAAAGAAGAGAAAGAGTATGTAAGTATCACAAATTGGTACAGGTATGTACATAAAGTTTATAAGCATTGACTTCATGAAATTATGAGTTCATGATTTTCCACAAGAATGATTTTGTGAAAACCTTGTTATGATTAGTGTATACTTGATGGTAAATTTGGTTAAAGATCATGTGATTGGCTTTCGAGCCAGATTGAGTTATGATATAACATGTTTTATTCACTTAAATTGTGATTTATCGAATATGAGAAAAAGGAAAGATTAGCATAACTGCCTATTAAAAATGGTTATGAAAGTAAAGGAAGATAAAAGTTTAGGCAACTAAAATATATTAACATATGTGACTTAGAAATAAGAGTACACATAATTAATTGCATGTTTCCTATGAGGTTTGAAATGGTTTGTTAATTGTTGTAATATATTACAAAAGAGAGATTACGGTTGTTAGACTAATGCCAAGATATGTTAAATTATGTTATAAGTTGATAGAGTAAACATTGTGACTGAATAAAATTATAGCTATGATAATCATAGCAATTTGTATTATCTTATGTTTAAATTGTTGGACTTGATAAAAGATTGGTAAGAGTTGCTTATTATTTTCGTACAGACTTACTAAGCTACATAGCTTACCCCTTATTTTCCCATATCTCATAGGGTTATTAAGCTAGCTCGAGTTGGGGGTCATCGGAGATCTTATCACACTATCAAGCTATCATTTTGGCTATAAATGAATTCAAGTATTTTGAGTTTATAGCATGTATAGGGGCTTGGTCTTTGGCAATATGAATCGTCTTACAATGGTTCATGGTTCATTTTATATATAGCCTTGGAAGTTGAGTAATGTTGGTCATGAGTATATTTATATTAATGTCATTTGTGAATGTGGAAATTTGCATAAATTGATGTGGAAAGGATGATGTTTTAAGTATGATTAATAATGGTATGAGAATGACATGTTATGGTCATGGTTGTGATTGTTTGGTTGCTCTTACATGCTTGAATTTGTACCATGTGATGTTGCGTAGATGTGTGCAAGTGAGGGTGGCAAAAAGGGCTTGGTAAATAGCCTTGTTTTTGTCCACACGGTTAGACAGACTAGCATGTGTCTAGGTTGTGTGTGACACACGGTTAGCCCGATGGGCGTGTGATCCAGCTGTGCGTCCCCTGCACCTAAATTGTTGCAAAATAGAATGCTCAATATCAAGCACATGATCTAAGCACACGGGCGTGTGTCTTGGCCATGTGTCTTCAATTTGTTCTTGGGTGACAAATAGAGTGTTACACGATTTTGGGACACGGGCTTGTGTGACTACATGGCCTGCCCATATGGGCGTGTCCCAAGTCCACACGGGAGTGTAACTCCTATTTAGGGAAAAAAATTTCTAAGTTATGTAAAACTTTCCCGAGTTGTCAGTTTAGTCCCGAACCATTTCCAAAGCGTGTTTTGGGCTTCATAGGCTCGTATTAGGGAATTTATGATTAATTTTGAATGGTTTTAATTTGGACACAAATTTGTGACTCGAAATTGTATGATTATTCGTGTGATAAGTTCAGTAATGCCTCATACCCTATCCCGTCGTTGAATGTTGGTAAGGAGTGTTACATTTAGTGGCATCAGAGCTATGGTTTAGTTGATGCTCCGACTAACATAGCGTATGTGAGTCTAGATATACATGCCATAATACTACCTGTGATAATGTGATATCTCCCGACTCTGATGAAATTGTTTTACTGAGGCAGAGATACTTTCCAACCAAGCTATTTTCAAAAATGCTAAAAGTGATACTAAGATATTTAAAAATATGTTAGTGATAAGCTGAAACTTGGAAAGGTATGAATAAGAGTTCATGATATCTATAAGATGATGTACAAAATGAAATAACCATAAGTTGAGAAATACAGGTAAAATGTCATTGTTCCGGTTGAACGTTGTATTTCGATAGATTATGGAGATTTTATGAAACGGATAAAATGTTATAAATGTTATGAAAAGGATTTAGCCCAGACAAGTAATCCAGAGTAAGCCCTTTAGAGCACACATTACCGAAAGGATTTAGACTAGACTGGTAATCCTGTTATATCATATGTGGCTCGAGAGTGTGCTTTATGAGTATGTACCAAAACGGCACTTTCGAATATGAATTGACGGATTGTTGACATGCATACCTTGAGTATACTACCCGAATATCCATTGAAATTACAATAGTTCAATGGGAATTATTTTGAAATATGGAAAAGTGAAATGAAATGAAAGTTTATATTGTGATAAGCTCATCCATGTTTGTTAGGCATTTATATGATGTTATCTGACTAACTTGTTTGATTAAGTGAAAGTGATAAGTAAACTTACTCAAAATTTCTGGAATGTATGTGTAAGTGCACTTGTTTGAATAAGATAATCAGAAAGTTCGTGTAACATAAATATGTATGTTAATTTGCCTGAAGTGAATTATATAACTATGATGATATTATGATGATGATGAATGTTAAGCCACGTGAGTGTATATATGAGAGTCGAGTTAGAGGCTTTATGATCTCCCCCTTACCAATTTGATATTTTATAACGAAATTCCATGAGATTTATGTTGAATGAGCTCACAAATGAGAGACTAAAGAGTTAAGTAGCGAAATAATTAATAATATGATCAGAGTTGAGAATAGTTTGGCAAGTGAATACAGTTTTGGAAAAGATGCTAGGTTATTCTAAAGATCATTCAGATTTCGTAATGTCACGGTTAAAGAAAAAGTTAATCTCAGCTAATCAACTCATTCATGTATGATGTCTAAAGTATGTATTTGCTGGAATTTCTTCCAGATTGATTTTTGTTAGTGCGAGATTAGTGATGACATAACTAGTCAGAGAAATAATGTTTGATTCGTAAAAATGTCTGAGTGTAATAGTTATAATTGAATATATTATGATGATCTCTCCTGGGTATTTTATATATTCATTTATCCTTAGAAATATATGTGATTTTTTATTTTCTGATGAAATTCTTGTCGTATGATAATGCTAGCTGATTATAACGTTAGATGAAAGCACCATTTTTCTGGTTGGTTGATGATCAGCATATCTTATCTCTCTCTTTGGGGTTCTATTCTATTATGTTTAGAATAAAAGTTGATGGTGAAAATTTATGTGAGGCTATTCTTCTGTTTCTACTAGATGTTGTTTTGTTTTATATATATTTGGAAAATATATTATCTTTGTTACAATTGATTCCAAAACGTGTAGGCATTGTTTTTCTTCTGGTTTTCTCTGAGAAATCATCAAGATCTTTATTATTTTCATATGACTTATGTTCTCAGACTTCCAGTATAGTATCGCATCTTGGATTTCTTTATCTCGGTCTTCTTATCATCCTTATTTCGTAAATTATCAATCATGGCTCATCTTTAAAGTGTGTTTTCTGGCTTGTGATAACTATGTTTATTATAGGTGCATTTCTGGTTCAATCATAGGAACGTGGTGATTCTGGTATTAGGATTTCTTTAATTTTCGTGAAAGGAATTGACATCAGCAAAGGTATAGATAGGGGAAGCTCAAGCTCAAATTGTATGATGGTTGACATCAGCAAAGTTATAGATAGGGGAAGCTCAAGCTCAATTTGTATGATGGTTTTCTTTTCTTAAGTAATTTTGATTAAGGTTAATGAGTTCAATCAGGATATTTTGCTTCCTTGATCTAATGTAGTTGTAAAGATCTTTGATTAGCATGTTAAGGGAATTATAAAAGATTGTATGTTTGAGTTGTTTAATAGTGAGAAGAAATGAGTATTTTGATATGTTATTATTTGATAGTTGAGATCGACTTGGTTGTTTTTATCTGAGCAAGCTGGTTAGTTTGTAACAGCCTGGTTTAGACTCTAGTCCGAACAGTGGTTTCGAGACCATGAATCTGAGTCAAAAAAATATATTAATTATATTTTATGTGTTTACAGCATGTTAGAATGCATGTGTGAAATTTTCGTGAATTAATTTTACTGATTGGTTGCTTAATTTTATAAATGGACTTAATCGCATAAATTGTAAAAGTGGCTAACTTATTGTTAAAGTGCTACACTGCTATGGCTTTTATAATTTGGAGTCCTTAAAGTGAAATTTGGCCATTAAAATATGGGATGGACGATTATGAGATTATATTATAAGGTTTCCATATTAATTTACAAAGGTTAAAATGTAAATGATATATTATTCTGAAATAAATAAAACAAAACATAAAAAAAAAATCACATGCATTTTCATCTTTAGTGGTCGAACGTGGAGAAAAAGAAAGCCATAGAGGTTGTTTTTAGTTCGGCACCTTTGGAAGCTAAATTAAAGGTTCGTTTTTACTCGATTTTTGATAATTTTTATGTTTTTGAGATCGTTGCTTCGTAAATTAACTAGTCCATGCTTTAATTTTTGAAATTAATGAAGAATTTGTGATTTTCCATTGTTGATAGCTTGAGTTTTTTGTGTTTGATGATGAAAATTAAATATGTGTTAATAGATTTTCATATTTAATTAAGTGATTTTTAGTAAAAATGCCTATTTGGGATTAAATTGTAAATTTTGTAAATTGAGGGGTCAAAATGTGAAATAAATGAAAGAAATAGGCTGCTAAAGACCTTAGTGAAATTCGGCCAAGCATGGGTGTGGTCAAATTTTGAATATTTTTTGTTTTGTGAAATAGGGACTAAATTGCAAAAAATGTGAAATGTCAGTGGCAAAAGTGTAATTATCCCATTTATGTATTTTTGGATGAATTTGATTGAATATATGATTAAATAAGCCAAATTTGTATTGAATTAGATCAAGAAATAAGGGAATCAGATTTGGATCGGGGAAAGTAAAAAATTGTCGAATAGTCATTTCGGTCCATTCGTGTTAGTACGAGGTAAGTTCATAAGTAAATAAATGTTGCTAAATTGAAATGTATGTGCATTATATGTGCTGAATTGAGTTGTAAAGAAATATATATATGTGATGCCGAATTGGATCGAGCTTTGAAGAATTTGTTCCGACCATGGATTAATTGAATATGTGAAATTGAGAAAGTTCCGATTATGTTACAACGTCTGAAAAGTACCGTACGAACCATAAGAGTAGTTAGGATGCATATGTCATGACATAGGATTTCGATATGTGTTATCGTGTAAGACAACGTCTGGAACGTTGGCATCGATTTGTGATTTACATGTAAGACCATGTTTGGGACATTGGCATCGTATTTGATTTCATGTAAGACCCTGTCTGGGACAGTGGCATCGATATCTATTTACATGTAAGACCATGTCTGGGACGTTGGCATTGTATAAGCTTATGAGTTATCTGAGCATCCGTATTGATTCTGAAAGGTTCAAGGGCATTCTGAGAAATGAATAACCATGTGAATTTGTATCCGATTTAGGTATGTGTGGTTTGTTATGAAATTCAGAAATGGAATGTGAGTATGTATCATATGACCATATGTGAAATATATGATAACGAATGATATGAATGTATATAAATGAATGATGTGTTATATATGCTCGTTATATGAAATTGTGGTTCTATGTTTCGGTCATGAGATTTATGAAATATGAAACATGGCTTTGATGCTTGGTTCGAAAACTTGAATAGACAATGAAATTAAAATGGTTTAGTTGTCTATATGGTTCATATATGCAAATTTGATTTATGTGAATAAGGGAATTATGGATGTTTGAGTTTGGAAGTGTTTATAAAGAAGTTGATATAACCTTATGTATGATTTGTAATAAATGAACATAGTTTGATTGGCGATGTAATGAATATGTGCGAGCTTGACTTATATGATTGAGTTAACGGTTGTTATTCGAATTTGAAAGCATGGTTATATGTTCATTGATAAATAAGAAAATTGGAGTTATTGTTTTGGTTATAAGAATTTACGAGTACAATAAATGTATATGTGATTGAGATTTGATAAATTTGTTTTAGTGATATTGTTTTATAGATATTATTGAAATGATTTATTTGCTTATGGCTTACTAAGCTTTCAAAGCTTAATCTATGTGTTTTTCCTATGTCTATAAAGTTTCAGAGACTTGCTCGGGTTCGATGTCGTAAGAGACTCATCACACTATCCGGTTATCGCTTCGTTAAATAAAATCTCTAAGTTTTGGTTATGTGGCATGTATAGGCTAGTTTTGATATGGTTCATTTTGATTTGTGTATTTATATAGCCATGCAAAAATCGCTTAATCATGATGCTAATATGGTGTGTATTTGGTTATGTATTGAGCTCATTTTGGGAAGTATGATTCATGGTTTATATGTATGGTGTAATTAGTTATATGATTTGGCTTGAGCATTGAGGTGAAATATTGGATGTATTTTTTACTTATGGTTCATATTCCTATAGGTAAAAGGATGAGTATAACATTGATGATGCATTAGTTATTTGAATAGGGTTTGGAAAAGCAAATAATGTGATATGTTTAGAGATATATATATATGTGTGTCTATGGCCAAGTGAAATAGTCATTTTGGTATGTTCATAGTTGGGAATTTGTAATGTTTAGCATGTAATTTTAATATGTTTTGATATAGAGAATGAGCATGAAATTGGTTGATGATATTATGGATTGTCTGATACATGTTTGGAGTTGAATTTGGCTGAAAATGTTGCATATATGATTCTTGATTTTGGAATTGTAGGGAGGACCCAAATCGGGGGCATATTGGCCTTGTAAATGGCCTATATTTTCCCACACGGACAGGGACACAGGCATGTGTCTCTGCCGTGTTACTCGAGGGCCATTTCGAAATGAGCCTGGGCAAACCACACGATCGTGCACACATGGGAGTGTGCAAGGCCATGTGGCCAAGTCAGTTTCTACCACGGGCTAGACACACAAGCATGTCTTGTGGCCGTGTGGATAAGTCAGTATGCATCCCTTGTTTCACCACTGCCTAGACACACGGGCGTGTCTAATGCCGTGTAAGGCACATGGTCTGCTCACACAAGCGTGTGACCTTTGTAACTTAGAAAAAAAATTGTTAAGTTTCGGGAAAATTTTGTATGTGTTCAGTTTAGTCCCGACCTCTTCCTAATGCATGTTCATGGTCTCATTGACCTAAGAAAGGGACTTAATGTTGATGTTTGACTATGATATGATGATGCATGACTTTTGATTTCGAAATGATTGCGAAATGTTTCGATATGTCCGATAATGCCTCTTAACCCTAGTCCGGCGATGGATACGGGTTAGGGGTGTTACACAGTTGAAAAGTAATTTGAGTCTTATGCATTTGAGTTTATCCTCAGGTAAGAAAATAAAATCTTGTACATTCTTGGATGAATAGACAGACAGTTTGAAGGAAGAATTCATATTCTAGAAAGTATGATACTGAGATATACATATTAGATTTGTTCTAATCGAATGATTTTGTTATGAGTAAAAGCTATTATGATCGATAAAGTTATCACATTTTTGAAAGTTTGAATGATCTGTTGCATGTTAGCAAAGTTGAAAACAGCCAAAGGTGTTATTAATCAAAGTATTGGTACTGGGTTTTCTTTGAATTGAGTAAAGAATTCACGATTTTTTAGTGATGTACTTTCAAACGGATTGGAATGTGTTTTAATACAATAATGTAAAGTGATAGTTTATGCTTTTGGACGGTTAAAATCTCATTAAAAGAATTGTTCGACGAGTGACTTAGAGCCAACTGCTAGTATGTCTGTTTTGAGAAATTGATGACAACATTTGTTTGATGAAAAACATCATATGTTTCTTAATTCCAAGGGTATAAAGTATCTAATGTTACAGAAAGATCTGAAATTAAGACAAAGTTGATGGCTTGAGCTATTGAAAGATTGTGAATAGTTAACGATTAACCTTTGGGGAAGTAGATATAGTTGCAAATGCTTGAATGGAAAACCTTTGTTCATTTTGTGAGTGTTGGTTATATGATTAATCTTGTTTGATGGAAGGCTAAATCTAGCTAAATTAAAAAGCTATTCGATGTTTTCTTTGTAAGATTGAGAACCTCAAGAATGTGATAGTGAGTGGTAAACTAAACGAGCACAGTGTGAGACAACTTCTGATTCTGATTTCTGTTATTATTACTCCGAGATAGAATTCGCGCAATGAATTATCTAGCTTATGCAGAAAGTTTGTACGAGACTCAATAGTAGCTCATTTGTTCATTCAGAGAGTAATTTGGATCTTTGACGATATGCTTCGACACTGTGTTTCAGAGTTCAAAAGTGATCGGAAAGAGATATACAAGGTGAAATTGATTTGTGATTCTAAGGAAAAAAGGTGAAAGTGATTCATGAAAGTTGAAAGCAACTTCAGACTGACATAAGTAGTATACAAATTTGAATATATAAGATATCGGATTCTAGATTGAAGAAAGACCTTCTGGAGGTATTGCCCTCGAAGAGGACTCTTTGATGTGGTAGAGGAAACTATGAGAACGTTACCCTAATCTCTTTTCTGGTAAGATTTTCAGGGATGAAAATCTCTAAAATGAGAGAGTTGTAACAACCCGATTTTAGATCTAGTCGAAACAGTGTTTCGAGACCATAAATCTGAGACAAAAAAAACTTTTTTATTATATTTTTATAGTCTATAGTTTTATGGAATGATTTCATGAAAATTTCGTTCAAAAATTTTGACGTTTGGGCACTCAATTTGGTCAAAAGGACTAAAATATAATAAGTGCAAAATGTGAGTTCTATAGGTTAAAGGTGTCTAATTGTTATGAAATTTTAAATTAGAGGTCCTTAAATGGTAATTAGACCATTGGTTAAGTTGGTGGACAAAAATGGACATGGTTAGGTATGTTTCTAAAACTTTTCATTAAGGGCATTTCAGTAATTTGGTAATTAAATGGATTAAAAAGCCAAAATAAAGCCAATATTTGTCAATCTTCTTCCATCCATGGTCGAAATTCTCAAGAGAGGACACAGCTAGGGTTTGTTCATCTTCCAAGCTCGATTATAAGTCCATTCTAGCCCTGTTTTTAATGATTTTCATGTTTTTGAAATCCTTGTAACCTAATCTAGCTATTTCAAGGAGTATTTTGAAGTGTGGTCAAAGTTTAAAATTTTAACCATGACAGATATTTGTGTATTTTGATGCCTAATGGTAGAAAATGCATAATTGGTGTTAGATAAACAACTGTTACTAAGTGATTTTCTGTAGAAATGTCAAAAAGGACCTATTTGTAAAAGTTATAAATAAGTAGTAAAAGTGTGATTAAGTGGAAAATGTGGGCTACTATAAACTTGTATAAGGTACAGCTAGGCATGGGTATTGAAGAAATTGAGTACATTTCATATTACGAGCCTACAGACTAAAATGTAAAAATACCAAACATTAGGGGCAAAAATTTTATTTTTACCATAATGTGATTTTGGGCTGATTTGAATAGTATAAAGATTAAATAAGTTAAATGTGATATTTCAGATCAAGAAAAACGAGATTTGAAATTGGAACGGGGAAAAACAAGTATTTGACGGTTAGCCCTTTTTCGTCATTTTTATGTCGAGGTAAGTTCGTATGTAAATAATGCATTGTTATATTTATGTTTTAAATGCTTTAATATTGTATGAATTGTGATTGACTTTTTGGATGTATTCGACAAATTTTTGACAAGCGAGAAATCTCGGTTGAAGCTTAGGAATAGAATAGGATACGAGTGACATGTCACTAGGAAACCATGAGATTACATGATTTATGTGATACCAGGTGCTTGTCCTGTACGTCCTACTGGTGGCTGGGTATACCGGCATTTGTTATGGATATCTGACAATGTGTGTGAGCAGCATCCCGTAGCTACATCTCGATTGACAGCTTGTGTGAGCAAGCCCGTGGGTAGCTTGAGAGTGAGCCTATATATGTTATGAGATATGAGGTAGCATTCACTACATATGTGGCACTTATGTTCAAGATTTTTCAAGTATCCGGTAGCATTCCAAGTGGTTCAAGGGGAAATTCAACGGGCATGTCAAAGAAGAGAAAAAGTATGTAAGTATCACAAATTGGTACAGGTATGTATGTAAAGTTTATAAGCATTGACTTCATGAAATTGTGAGACACGACCTAGCAGTTAGATAGAAATGCGACAAAGCACCAGATTCATCTTTATACGTATCGTGGCTTTGCCACTAATTCAGAGTAAATTACTTCCTTCTTCATGATATCCCAACCCATGCAAATGCAGATTACAAATATTCATAACATGTGTTGAGTCATTCCAATTCATTTCACAAATAGATAATACAGCTCAATATCAAAAATTGCCATCATAGTACACATACATTTATATCATCCTTATATAAATCTTAAAGCATCAAAAAGTCCTCATACAATGAAATTCAAATCATACATATATTGTGGAGGTCAGTGCTCATGTTGTACAACACTCACGACCATAGAAATAAGATTCGGATCCTATTTATATGCTACAAAGCCTGCACACACGCACATGTCCTTGCTTGTATGGCTCACACAGCCTAGACACACGCCTATGTTGTAACACCCCTAATTTATATCCATCGCCAGAATAGGGTTACGAGGCATTACATTTATTGGTATCAGACCTATGGTTTAGTTGATTCTAGGACAAACGTAGCGTGTGAGAGTCCAGCTATACATGTCATATATATATAAACTGCGATAGTGTGATGATTCTTGATAGTTAAAATGTATTTTTCATATAGAAAATGGATCCCGATCGAGCTATAGCCGACGATGTCGAAAGTAATGCACCAACTCCCGCTCAAGGGGCAGTGCACTCTGATTCTAAACTTGTATCTAGTAGCCAAGGGGGAGAGGCAAAGTAAGCCTTCATCCAAATGATGAGTGAGTGCTTCACGGAGTTCGTTCGAACGAATCCAGTTGCTCAACAACCTCCTCCCCCACCTGTTCCTCAACAAGTACTGGTTGTGCCACAACTGATAGATCCGATTCGATTGAGTAAGCCGCCAGTGGTGCTAAGGAGTTTCGAGCTACCGTTGATGATGATACTGAGAGAGTTGAGTTGTGGTTTGATAACACTATCCGAGTATTCAATGAATTATCCTATAGTCCAGATGAACGTAATAAATGTGTTTTATCCTTATTGAGAGATAATACGTACCATTGGTGGAAAACGTTGATATTTGTAGTTCCGAGGGAACGGGTCAACTCGGAGTTATTTCAATCTGAATTCTGAAAGAAGTACATAAGTCAAAGATTTCTCAATCAGAAACATAAAGAGTTTCTGGAATTGAAACAAGGCCGAATGACTATCACTGAGTACGAAAGAGAATTCATACGATTAAGAAAGTATGCTTGGGAATATGTTTCCATTGAGGAGATCATGTGTAAAAGATTTGTTAACGGGTTGAATGAAGATATAAAGATGTTAGTCGGGATACTTGAATTGAAAGAATTTGTTGTATTAGTTGAAAGGGCTTTTAAAGCCGAAGACCTCAGCAAAGAAAAAAGGAAAGCAGATTCAGAGGCTAGAGATACCAGAAAAAGGTTGATAAGTAAGTCGTATCAGTCTTCATCAAAGAAATCCAAAGATTCGTATACTCGCCTGAATGCTTCGATGGGATATTTGAACAAGGATCGTGCTAAACAACACTCTAGTTCTAAAGCTCAAGCTACATCAGTAGCTAGTGTTCGTAGTGTAAGAGACAACAAACCCGAATGTCAGCAGTGTAGGCGATGACATTTTGGAGAATGTTGGAACAAAAGAAGTAAAACATGTTACAAATGTGGATCATTGGATCATTTTATGTGAGATTGCCCAGAGTTGATGGAAAAAGATGATGTTCAGAAAACGAGGCTGAGTAATAATGTAAATAAGGGTAGACCACCTAAAAACACGGGAAATGTTAGTGGTAGTCAAAAGCAACTAAAGACTCTGCTGTGCGTTCCGAGGCTAGAGCACCTGCTAGAGCCTACCTATTTGCGCTCGTGAAGAAGCATCATCTCTAGATGTTATCACCGGTACTTTTACTCTCTATGATACTAAAGTTATTGCATTGATAGATCCAGGATCAACCCATTCAGATGTATGTGTGAATTTAGTATCCAGTGAGACTTTGCTTGTAGAGTCTACTGAATTTGTAATTAGAGTATCGAACCCCTTAGGCAGTTGTGTTTTGGTTGATAAAGTGTACAAGAATTGTCTATTCATGATTTGAGAAAAAAATTTTCCAGTCGATTTGATGGTTTTTCCATTTAACGAGTTTGATATAATCCTGGGTATGGATTGGCTAACGTTGCATGATGTTGTTGTGAATTGAAAATGAAAGACGATTGATTTGAGATGTCAGAATAATGAGATTATTCAAATTGAGTCAGATGATTTGAATGGCTTGCCTTCAGAGATTTCGTCAATGTTAGCTTAGAAATATGTGAGAAAGGGTTGTCAAGCTTATTTAGCTTATGTGTTTGATACGAAAGTGACTGAAAAGAAGATTGAATTAGTGCTAGTTGTGCGTGAGTATCCAGATGTGTTTCTTAAAGAGTTACCGGGATTATCACTGATCCAAGAGGTTGAGTTTGGATTGAGTTAGTACCGGGAACAATGCTAATATCAATAGATCCATATAGAATGGCCCCAATAGAGTTAAAAGAATTGAAAGCTCAATTGCAAGAGCTGACGGATAGAGGTTTTGCAAGATCGAGTATCTCGCCTTGGGGTGCTCCTGTGTTGTTTATGAAAAAGAAAAATGGCACGATGCAAATGTGTATAGATTACTACCAGCTTAACAAAGTGACGATCAAGAATAAAAATCCTTTGCCCAGAATAGATGATTTATTTGACCAATTAAAAGGGGTTACGGTGTTTTCAAAGATAGATTTGAGATCGGGCTATTACCAGTTGCGAGTTAAAGACTCTGATGTGCCAAAGACTGCATTCAGAACGAGGTATGGTCATTATGAATCTTTGGTTATGCCTTTTGGACTAACAAATGCACCTGCTATCTTTATGGACTTGATAAACCAGATTTTCAGACCGTACCAAGATCGATTTGTTGTTGTGTTCATAGATGATATTGATATATTCACGAGATGAAACTGAGCATGCCGAGCATTTGAGAATTGTATTGCAGACCCTGCGTGATAAGCAATTATATGTAAAGTTCAGTAAATGTGAATTCTGGTTGCGTGAAGTTGGTTTTCTGGGGCATATTGTGTCAGCATCGGGTATTCAAGTCAAACCGAACAAGATTTCTGGAATAATAGATTGGAAGCCTCAGAGAAATGTATCTGAAGTTGGCAGTTTCCTAGGACTAGCTGGTTGATTGCGACTCTATTGACAAGATTGATTCCGAAAGATGTAAACTTTGAGTGGTCAGATAAATGTCAAAAAAGTTTTGATATGCTAAAAGCTCGTTTGACTGAAGCTCCAGTGTTAGTTCAGCTAGAATCAGGTAAAGAATTTGTGATCTATAGTGATGCATCATTGAATGATTTGGGCTGCGTTTTGATGCAAGAAGGCAAAGTCATAGCTTATGCCTCAAGACAGTTGAAGCCGCATGAAAAGAATTACCCAACACACGATTTAAAGTTAGCAGCCATTGTGTTTGCGTTAAAGATTTGGGGTCATTATTGTGAGAAATGCCATGTTTATTTAGATCATAAGAGTTTGAAATATTTGATGACTCAGAAAGATTTTAATTTGCAACAGAGGAGATGGCTAGAATTGCTAAAAGACTATGAGTTAGAATTGACTACCAACCAAAAAAGTAAATGTTGTTACTAATGCATTAAGCCAGAAATCTTTGTTTGCTCTACGTTCAATGAATACTTAATTGGCTTTATCTGATGACGGCTTGATTGTAGCTGAGTTGAAAGTGAGACCGTTGTTTTTATAGCAGATTTGTAAAGCTCAGAAAGTTGATAATGAAATGTTAGCCAAACGAGCTCAATGTGATTCAAACCCAGATTCAGATTTTCAAGTTAATTTAGATGACTGTTTGAGATTCAGAGGTCGAATATGTGTTCTGAGAAATTCAGAGTTGATTTAGATGATCTTGAATGAAGTACATAGTAGTCGTTTGTCTGTGCATCCGGGAAGCACGAAAATGTATAACGATTTGAAACAGCTTTGTTGGTGGCATGGTATGAAATGTGACATTTCAAAATTCCTTTCGAAATGTTTAATTTGTCAGCAAGTTAAAACTAAGCATCAAGTGTTGTTAGGCTTGTTGCAATCTATCATAATTCCCGAGTGGAAATGGGATAGAGTGACTATGGATTTTGTTTTAGGTTTACCTTTGTCTCTAAGTAAGAAAGATGTGATCTGGGTTGTTATGGACAGATTGACTAAATCGGCTCATTTCATTCCTGTACGAACAGATTATTCACTTGAGAAATTGGTTGAGTTGTATATCTCCGAGGTTGTGAGGTTACACGGAGTACCTGTTTCTATTGTTTAGGATAGAAATCTGAGGTTCACATCGAGGTTCTGAAAGAAACTACAAGATGTATTGGGTACAAAACTACATTTTAGTACCGCATTTTACCAGTAGAAGAATGGTCAACCCGAGCGAGTTATTCAGATACTCAAGGATATGTTGAGATGTTGCATTCTTGAGTTCGAAGGTACATGGGAAAGGTATCTATCATTGATTGAATTTGTATATAACAATAGCTTCCAATCGAGTATAAAGATGGCACCATATGAAGCTCTATACGATCGTAAATGTAGAACATCATTTTACTAGACTGAGCTAAGCGAGAATAAGATTCACGAGGTTGATCTGATTAGAGAAACATAAGAAAAAATGAAAGTAATACGTGATAGTTTGAAAGAGGCGTCAGATCGCCAAAAATCATATGCAAACTTGAAACGGAAAGATATTGAGTTTCAGATCAGGGATAAAGTGTTTTTTGAAAGTATCTCCGCAGAACAAAATACTTCAATTCAGTCGTAAAGGCAAATTAGGTCTGAGATTCATTGGACCATATGAAATCATCAAGCGAGTTGGACCAGTTGCTTATCGGCTAGCATGGTCGTCTGAGTTAGAAAAAATTCATAATGTATTTCATGTGTCGATGCTTCGACGATACTAATCCAATCCTTCGCAAATTATTTCCCCAACAGAAGTTGAGATTCAGTTAGATTTATCGTACAGTGAAGAACCGATTTCAATTCTAGCTCGTGAGATCAAATGTAACACCCCAATCCCGTATCCATCGCCGGAATAAGTAAAGGGGCATTACTGGACTTGAAACTCATATCAGAACAGTAATTTTTTTTTGAACATTCCTTTAGATAAGTACTAAGGACAGTCAGGGATACAATTTAAACTTCTATAAGTACACATTCAAAAGATGCCATTTTCGCATGGCTTATATACATTAACCAAAATATCCTCCCACTACTAGTCTATTCTATACATGCCATAAGATAATCCAAAACATAGCAGTACCAAACAGTGGATAGTGATAGTGTGACTAGTTGCTGACGATCCCCGAGCCTGTAGCTTCAAAATGAGATCTATAAAACAGAGGAAACAAAGTAAACGGAGTAAGCATTACAATGCTTAGTAAGTTTTAAGCAGTGTCAACAGATAACAATCAAATTATAACATAGTTGTTCGTATTTTTATTTTACTCTTCCTTCGGGCATACCATCCCTTTTACCGAATATGCACATCTCATCATATACAATAGGCATATAAACTTTCACATAAAAGTGAGCTCATGTGACATAGATATATTGTATAATTTCACATAACCTCTCACACTGATCCGATGTCACATAATCATAGGAATAGTCTCATAGATTGCTCACGTATGCATCACATAACTACCTTATGATTTAGTTCAAATCAAGCTCACATATAAACTTGGAGTACATACCTGTTTATCCTTTCGCATTGAATATATTTATAAGCAATTCTTATTATGAAGTCTTATAGCTTTAACCTCTACTCGGATTATCGGCGAAACCTTTAGCTCAGATGAAATCTCCACACGAAGTTATCGGGTCTTACCCGGACAAAATCTCCACACGTAATCATCGGGTCTTACCCAGACATAATCTCCACACGTAGTCATCGGGTCTTACCCGGAATATATTTCCAAGTTTCATGTACATTTAATCACATGTTACAACATTCACATCGACTGTCATATTTGTAATTCATTTGCCTCATCAAATATCTAATAATACACACCTTTCACATTTGGTCATTCGGCCACAATATACACACATCTCCTACATATTTCACACTAGCCATTCGGCTTTACCACATATACATATCTCATACATATTTCACACTAGCCATTCGGCTTTACCACATATACATATCTCATATATATATTTCACGTTAGCCATTCGGCTTTACCACATATACATATCTCATACATATTTCACATTAGCCATTCGGCTTTACCACATATACATATCTCATACATATTTCACATTAGCCATTCGGCTTTACCACATATACATATCTCATACATATTTCACACTAGCCATTCAGCTTTACCACATATATACACTTCCACGTTTGTCACATTGGCCATTTTGCCTTATCACATATTTGCATGTTCTCATTCATCACATTGGCCATTCGGCCTTATCACATATATGCATGTTCACATTCATCACATTGGCCATTCGGCCTTATCACACATATGCATGTTCACATTCATCACATTGGTCATTCGGCCTTATCTCATATATACACATTCACATTCATCACATAAAATCCTAAATCAAAATATAAATTTTCATGTATTCACATCACAATTATCCAAATATACTTCACATACCACATATAATTTCATGTCTAGACTTTGTCTTGGCTGAATCTACATCTATCATTTTCCAATGAATAATTCAATTTCATGCCATACTATCATTTCATATTCGAATACTTATAAACTTACAATTTCACAAATTTTAATATCAAAGATCCATCTAACACTCATATATCATTTTATTATATCACAATTTAGAATTCACGTATGGGTTTAACCAATAGCTTATGAGCAACTAAAACAAGTTTTATCCATGTTTACAACATAACCACAAATTCTCTACAAGCTGTTTTCCCGAGCAACAGTCGTTAAATTATTTGTAACTGGGGATACGAAATTCCAAATTATGTGCCGTTAATTTTCCATGAAAATAGACTCGTATATCCTCTATCCACAAAATTTTCAGAATTTTTGGTTTGGCCAATCAATACCAGATTTTTCTTAAAGTTTCCCCTATTTTACTGCTTGACTACTCTGACTACTCTTCACTAAGAATTTAATTTCTCATTGTACAGAATTCAAAATATGTTTTCGTTTATTTTGTTTGAAACTAGACTCATTAAGGAGTCTAAGCATATAATTTTATCTTATAATCATTTTTTTACGATTTAT
The DNA here is from genome assembly GCF_007990345.1 of Gossypium hirsutum. Taxonomy (NCBI): domain Eukaryota; kingdom Viridiplantae; phylum Streptophyta; class Magnoliopsida; order Malvales; family Malvaceae; genus Gossypium; species Gossypium hirsutum. The sequence goes on from NC_053427.1 coordinate 42,120,856, forward strand.
AATGATTTTCTGAATACTGAACAGGGGATTTCGGAGCCATTCTGACTCTGTCTCACACAACTTTGAAAATCTCATTATCGGCAACCCCTTTACTTACACGATTTCTTTTATACAAAACTAGACGCATCAAGCTTTAATTACATAATTTATTCAGCGTTTAAATCAACCCCCACAATTTATGGTAATTTTTCCAAAACACGCTACTACTGTTGTCCCTAGCAGATTTATACAATTTACTCTGTAAAGTTCTCATTCACATATTTAAAACATAATATCATATATGCCGTCATTTAGAAAAGTCATTGACCTTAACGTATATACATAATTCATATTCACCCCGTTTTAAAACTTAAACTTACAAAGGAATCAAACTCAATTACTTAAGAACTTACCTCGGAAGTTGTCGAATGATTACAGATCGACTATTCGGTTAGGTAGCTTTCTCTCTTATCCGAATTAGACTCCCTCAGCTCTTGAGCTTGAATAAACAAATTTAATCTATTACAAACCAATTATACAAACTCATGGCCGAATACAACAAGAGGACTAACTAGATTCTACTAGCCACTCATTGCTCTATTATTAACCTTACTTAATTATAAACACATTCGGCAACTACCTCAATTTTATTTAATACAATTAACACCGAATTTCTCATGTAAAAAGTACCATTGCCGAATATCATTTAGTTCACAAGGTCCTAATTTCAAAAATTTTGCAAGCTCATACCCATTTCCTACTAATTCCATCATTTTAACACAGGTACGGCAAAGCTAAATTCCTTTAGTTTGCATTTAAAGTATTTAAAACATTCAACACAACTCAACCTTATAAACACATATTCAGCTAGGAAGAAAGATTGATAATTTAACAACCCTAGCTTAACATATAATTTGTTGTAACACATCTTTAAGCATTCTTTTATTCCATCAACTCAAAACACATTCATCACTCACAATAACTAAATTAATATTCGGCAATGGCCTCCAATATAGTGACCGATTCTTCTCAACTAGCACCTAGTGTACACACATGATCATTTGTTTGATTCAAACACCTATCCACCAAAAATTCATCCAAATTAACAAGAACAACAACCACATTCCTTGTTATTTACCATGACCGAAACCCATATTCATTCACCAAATATCAAAAATTTAACATGGGTTACTAAAATAACTTGATACCTCATTCAAGATTAACCAAAATTTCAAGAATTAACATAACTTCTTACCTTAATGCTAACTTAAGATGACCGAATGCCTTTCTCCCATCTTCCTCTTTACATTCGGCCAAGAAGAAAGAAACTCAAGCTTTGTTTTCATCACCCTTCATTTCCTTATTTCAATTACTTTTTCCTTTTTTATTTACTTATGTTATAAAATATAAAGCTACTAACTAATAATTAATACATATTTCATGTATATAACCCATCATGGCCGGCCACTATTTGTCATAGGTGGAAATTTGACATGCAAACCCATTATTTTCATAACATGCACTAATAGATCCTTATAGATGAACCTAACCTATTTTACCAATGTTTCATATAAGTCCCGTTTCAAAATTTCACATACAAATGGCAAAATTAATGCTTGAAATTTTTACACATGCATTTACTCACCTCATGAACATAGAATATAACTTTCAATTATTTATAAAACTCGGTTTCGTGGTCCCGAAACCACTTTTCGACTAGGGTCAGATTAAGGGTGTCACATCAAAGAACTGAGAAATAAAAGAATAACATTAGTGAAAGTATTGGGGCATCGACAGAGGGTTGAAGAAGCTACGTGGGAACCCGAGGATGATATGAGAAAGAAATATCCAAACCTATTCACTTGTGAGATTTTCTGGGACGAAAATCCCTAAGAGGGAGAGTTGTAACAGCCCAATTTTTAGCTAAACTGAAACAGTGGTTTTGGGACCACAAATCCAAGGTTGAGAAATTATTTTAATATTATTTTTGATGTTTACAGCATGTGATTATATATGTGTGAATGTTTCGTGAAATAATTTGTGTTTGAGTGCTTAATTTGAGACAATGACCTAATCGCGTAAAATGCAAAATTGCATTTTATATGATAAAGGTTTCTATTTGTTATGGCTTATTAAATGAAAGGTCCTTATGTTGTAATTAGACCATGGATAGTGGATATGGACATAAATGACCTTATATTTGTTTATTGAATGGTTTATTAATTAAAGGTAAAATGGTAAACAATGAATCAAGTTATATTAATTCTAATAAAAACAATTTTAATGTTAAATTTTCATCTTTCTCAACTGAAAATAAGAGAAAGAAGAAGCCATATCCATGTTTTAAGGTTTGGCACTTAGTGTTTGTGATTAAGGTACGTTTTGAGCTCGGTTTTTTATGATGCCTACTTTTTTGTGATCGTTGCTTCATGTTCTAGCTAGCCCATATCTTAATTTTTGAAAGTGTTGATGATTTTGAAAGTTGTAATTGATGAATGTTTGAGTTCTTGAATGTTTGATGATGGAAAATGAGTATTTGTTGATAGATTATCATGTTTTGTAAAATGATTTTTAGTAAAATTTCCATTTAAGGGCTAAATTGGGAAAAGTGTAAATTGAGGGGTTGAAATGTGAAATAAATAAAAAATATGGGCTGCTAGAGGCACTATGGTAATTTGACCAAGCATGGGTTAAATTGAATTTTGTGAATTTCGTGTATTTGTGAATTAGGGACTAAATTGAGTAGATGTGAAAGTTTAGGGGCTAAAGTGCAAAAATGCCCAAATGTATATTTTTGGATGAAATTAAATGAATAAGTGATTAAATGAGTTAATCTTGAATACATATAGATCAAGAAAAGAGGAACTCGAACTTAGATCGAGGTAAGAACAAAGTACTCGATTAATCGACTAATTTCATTGTTTCTACGACCGAGGTAAGTTCGTAGGTGTTAATTTCATTATAAATGGATGTTATATGCTTTGATATTGCATAAAATGTGTTTATGAGATTGCGAAAAAAGTTTGAATTTTGAATACGAATATACGGAAGTGTTCGATGATGAAATCGACAAGCGAAACTTCCCAGTTAAACCTTAGGTACAATTATGATGCTAATGTAATGTCATTAAGTTAATACATTGGCTTCGGGCCATGATATCGGCACTTCGGGTGTGAATAATACCTTGATTTGGCTACAGGCCATGATATAGGTATTTTGAGAGGAGTTACCTTGATTTGGCTACGGGCCATGGTATAGGACTCTGGGATAAGTTACCTTGATTTGGCTATAGGCCATGGTATAGGTACTTATCGATTGTGATACGTGAGTATATGATTTCTATCCCTAATGGTTCAACGGATAAATAAATGTTGTGGTTGAAAAAGAGGTTAGTACGAGGTGATATGGGTATGTACAGAACCTATTCAAGTACTACATTGAGAAAGTTCAATGAAATGGTATTTAATCATGTTTGAGACATGAATAAGGTTTGTGTTAATGTAATGTTGCTTTGGTAATGTGTAAATGGTTGAATTATATTATTTGATGAATTGAATTGCTTAATTACGAACTTACTAAGCTATGAAGCTTACTATGTGTTATTTGTCTATGTTTTATAGATAGTCAAACCTAGCTTGAACTCGGGGATCGTCAGGAGCATCGACACACTATCGATCATTTTGTTGGTACTTTGAAAGCTTTGTATATATGGTATATGGCATATATAGGCTAGTGTCATTTTTTTATGTTTTGAGCTATAATGTTAGCCATGTGATTTGGCTTGTTAATGATGTAAATGTTGCCTTGTTTTTGTATGTTTCCCATAGTTGTTGATATAGTTAAATGGATGTTAATTTGGTTAGTTATCAATGTTTGAGGAACAGTAAATTTTGATAGTTTTGGTATATGGATTTGGTATATTTGAATATGGAAATTTGTAGTTGAATTGGTTGATAATATATAGCTTGATATGTGATTGATTTGGCATGTTTTTGGTTGCCTAAAATGTATTGAAATGGTGCTATTTTGGTTGATTTGTATACTTGTGGAAAAGGTGGAAATTTGGCTTTACAAATGGCCTATTTTTGTCCACACAGGCAGAGACACAAGCGTGTGTCTCAGCCGTGTGCGACACATGGTCATGTTACACGGCGTATGTCCCTTGGGGTAGCCCTACGAATTAAGGCAGTATACCCTGTAGGTTTGACACAACCTAGACACACGGGCGTGTCTACTGTCCGTGTGTGTCACACAGACTCACACATGGGCGTGTGACTGACCGTGTGACATAAGTCAGTATACCCCCTAAGTGGAACATGGCCTAGCACATGGGCGTGTGTAGTCATTTCGAAGGGTACACAGGCTAGACACACGGGCGTGTGGTCAGCCGTGCGACCAAAGTCAGTAACCTCCCTAGTTTTCCCATGGCCATGGCACACGAGCGTGCCTTTGGCCGTGTGGTACAAGCCAGTATGTATGCCGTGTTTTCACACAGCCTGCGCAACGGGCGTGTATGGTGGTCGTGTGAGGCACACGGCCTGGTCACATGGGCAACTGACCTATGATTTTATGAATTTTTTCTAAGTGTTTGAAAATTTTTTTATGTGAACGGTTTAAACCCGGACCACTCTTAAGCAATTTTTAAGATCTCGTAGACCTATTTAAGGGACTTTGTGTATGTGAATGAATGATATGCGATATTGAATGTTTGATAAATGTTATATTTTTCGGTAATGCCTTGTAACCCTAATCAGGCGATGGATACGGGTTAGGAGTGTTACATATGTTGTAACAGTCTGGTTTGACCCTAGTCGGAATAGTGGTTTTCAGGACCACAAATTTTAGTCTGAAAAATATTTTAATATTATTTTCTATGTCTGTGATATGTGAATTTACATCTGTGAAAATTTCTGTGATTTAATTTGTCTATTTCTGTGCTTAATTATGAAAAAGGATTAAATCGCGTAAAGTGTAAAAGTTGAGTGCTAGATGTTAAAGAACCTATTTGGCTTGGCTTTTAAGATAAGGGTCCTTGCATGTCAAATATACCATTGATATAGTAAGTGGACAATGTTGGACATGTGTTAGGTGAATGGATAATTTTATAACAAAGGGCAAAATGGGAAAAATGATTATTAAAGTTTTAATAATAAAATGAAGACATGAAAGTGGCCATATTATCACCTTGTTTAGCCGAAAATTAAGAGAAAGAAGAAACCATTGAAGCTTCAAAGTATTCGGCCATTGCATGAGTGAATAGGTTAGTCTATTTTACTCGGTTTTTGATAATTTCTACGTTTCTCTGATTGTTGCTTCATGTTCTTCAAAGCCTATGTCTGAATTTCTGTTTCTGTTAAAGATTTTCTGAAATTCCATTATTGATATCATGAGTTTTGTGATGTTTTTGAATAAATTATGAAGGCTTGGTAGATGGTTTGTAAGTTTTGTCTTTGAGTTTTTGATGAAATTGAGCTATTTGGGTTAAATTTTGAAAATGAGGTTTTGAAGGACTAAATTGTGAATTGAACATGTTGTATGGGCTTATATAGGAGCCATGAAAATTCGGCTAGCTTTTGTTGCAAAGATATTTTTTATATTTTTAATTTTGTGAAGAATGGACTAAATTGTTGATAGAGGAATACGCGCGGACCAAGATCGAGTTGCCAAGTCACGAGAAACTCCTACGAAAGCTCTAAATGAACAGATCTGAAATCAAACAAAGAACAAGATTAAATCTGGAAAATTAAATCTGGAATAAGAACCCTAAAAATCAGCAAGATCTAATCAAGGAACGAAACACTTATGAAAGAGGTTTCTTGAAACCAAGAACACGAAATTGATTCCCAATAATGAACTCCCACAAGCCGAATCTGCCAAGAACACCAAAACAGTAAGTAGATTGAAACAATCAGATTTTTAATTGGAAGATTAGGGATTTGGACGGCAAAAAAAAGAAAAGAAAGAAATAGGTGAAATTGAACAGTTCAAGAAGTGAATTTAAGTTGCGATTCGGTCCAATTGAACACCCAATATGAATTGCCCAAATTTCAGCAGCCGAATTTCACCCAACAAGAAGAAATAGAAAACGGCAAGAACCCTAAATTTTGGGGAATTTTGAGTCGATTATATGTGGCCAATAAAAGAACCGATTAAATGAAGAGTTCTTGGAGTTTGAATCAAGGCTGAAACACAAACAAGAACAGCAAAATATTAGATGATGAATCGGCACAAGTAGGAATAAAGAAACAAATCGAAACAGCAAGAAATAAAGAAAAGTCCTAAGAACCCTTGAATTCCCGAAAGAATTCACAAATCCCTTCAAATGGCTCTAATCTCCCCTCCAAAGAATATCGATGGCAAGAAGAAGGTTGAAGATGGCTCCCACAATCAAAAGATTGTTAAAACAACTTCTAAAGAAAACTCAAGAGAGAATTCTTGGAGAAAACCCCAAAGAAAATTCTGCACTCAACAAATCTGAAATTTGATAGAAAAAAAAATAATAAGATGTGTTTACAAAGGGTGGCTGGCCAATGCTTATATAGGCCTCCAACAAATCCTAATCTCACAAGTAACTAATAAAAATTAAACCTAATTAATAAAATAACAAGGTAAATTCGGCCATGCAATTATATGGGCTGTTTTGGGCCGAATTTTACATGTAATTCTCCTAAAGATTAAAAAATTAAATTAAACAAGTAGGATGTTTACGAATTGGGCCCTTTGACATTTTGGCCTGATTTTCAACTAAGTATGAAGAAATTTCTTGATTGGGCTGGATTTTGGTTATTGGGCCTCGCCTTCAAGAATTTGGGCTCGTGATCCATCTCCTACCAAAATTGGGTCGTTGACGCTCGTAATGGAGATCCAATGTGTTTTGGCTGCAAGATTTGGTTTCTTGGACCAAGATTTCCAAGATTTGAAATCTTGATTTTCTTGATTCTTGAAATCTCTTCGAACAGCAAAATTGGGCCAAGATTCGATTTCTTGATTTTCTTGAAAACAAGAAAGTGAATCTTGATTTTCTTGTTCTCTCGTGTATGAATCTAAGGCCTTGCTAACAAGCTCTTGAATGGTCCCATTTAGTTTGGACCGCATTTGTCGGGCCTTTGATCTCGTTATTGGGCCTTGTGGCAATTTGAGCCCATCACATTCTTGAACTTGGATTGGGCCTTTATGACTCGTATCAATTGTCAAAGTGTGAAAATATAAGGGCTAAAATGCAAAGTGCCCTAAATATGTGTATATGGATTAAATTGAATGAAATGAATGATTGAATGGTTGAATTTTATTGTATTAGATCAAGAAAAAAGAAAATAGGACTTAGATTGAGGAAAGTCTACAATAGTCGAATAGTCGACTCGTTTCGTACGAAATCCATCTCAGGTAAGTCAAATTACAATTACGTGTTAATTTGAATAAATTTTGCATATATAAACTATAATCTGTATTGGATGACCTTGAGTGCCTGATGATTATCTTTAGAGTAAAGTATGATAATATGATAATATTTGAAAAGCTCTGTATGTTCCTAAGCAAAGTTGATATCTGTCTGAGACATCGTGTAAGACCGTGTCTGGGACACAGGCCTCAATTGAGATTTACGTATAAGACCATGTTTGGGATATCGGCATTGTATCTGATTTTGCGTAAGACCCTGTCTGGGACAAAGGCATCGATATTGTACTACATGTAAGACCACGTCCAGGATATCGTCATTGTACTTGTTTATGAGCATCTGTATCATTTCTAACCCGTCTAATGATAGCGTACGAAATCTGAGATTGAGTATATGAAATGTATAACATATGCAGGTACGTTTGTATCGTACTAAATTTCTGAATATGAAAAACTCTGTCTCTGTGAAATATGTATGGAAATGAAGTATGACATATATGCAAACAAAGGAGCATGATTAAGTTTATGATTTATTCTATGAAATAGTTATGAATCTATATGGTTGAATTGTACTTATATGCTTTAACATTTAGACCAATCGTATTTGGCTTACTAAGCACTTTGTAGCTTATTCTATGTATTTATTGTCTGTTTTATAGTTATCGTAGCTACTAAAGGCTCAAGGATAGTCGAGGATCGTCACCACACTATCGACCTCATTTTGGTACTTTTCAAAGTGTACATATTTTAAAGTATAGCATGTATAGGCTAGAAGGTCTATGTATATAAGTTTTGATGTGTATATATTATGCCATGGGAATTGGCTAACAATGATGAGTTGTGTATAGTTTTGGTGTATGTTTGTAATGTGCTAAGTTCTAATGTGTTTTGGTCATTCTTAAGCATGGAATTGGTTAGAAATTTTGGTATGAATTTTTTATATTATTGCTTGTAGTATTGGACCCAAAAAGGGGTGGCAAATTGGCTTTAACCAAGCCTACTTGGTGCCACACGGTCAGGGTACACGGGCGTGCCTTGTGGCCGTGTAAGTAAAGTAGTATTCTTCTAAGAATCACACTGTCTCGACGCACTGGCGTGTCATATGGCCGTGGGCTAAAGTCAGTAGCTAGCTAAGTATCACACGGTCATAGTACATGGGCGTGCCTATTGGCCATGTGAAAAAGTCAATATAGGACCTATTTTTGGCACAGTTGGTTCACATGGGGGTGTCTAGTGCCCGTGCTACCACACGGCCTAGTCACAGGGGCGTGTGACTTTAACAGTTTGAAAGAATTGGTTAAGTTCTGAAAATTCTGAATAAGTTCGGTTTAGTTCTGACCTTTCTTTAAATATATATTTTAGGTCTCGTAGACCATAATTAGAGATGATTGTTTATGAAATGATGTTAAATAGTATCTGTGATTCTAAATTGCTCCGATATGTTCTGTCTATCTGGTAATGCCTCGTAACCCTAATTTGATGTTAGTTACGGGTTAGAGGTGTTACATTTTATTGGTATCAGAGCTATGGTTTAGTCGGTTCTAGGACTACCATAACATATTTGAGTCTAGCTATACATGTCATATATTTGAATCTGTGATAGTTTGATGACTCCTGACATTGAAATGTGCTTTTATATAGCAAATGGATCCCGATAGAGCTGTAGCTGACGATGTTGATAGCAATGCGCCTGCTCTCGCGTAAGGGACAGTGCAAGCTGATTCTAGACCGGCTACAAGTAGTAGTGATCGTGAGGCTAAGCAAGCCTTCTATCAGGTGATGAATGAATGGTTCACCCAATACATTAGAACCAATCCGACTATACAACAACCTCCACCCCTGGTTAATCCTTCTCGAATTCCTGTTATGCCCTCGGTGAGTCCAGTACTATTGAGTAGACCACCATTTGATAAGATTAGACAGTATGGGGCTAAAGAGTTCCGAGCTACCACGAATGATGATGCTGAAGGAGCCAAATTCTAGTTGGAAAATACACTAAGAGTGTTTGATGAAATGTCTCTGAGTCCTGAGGAATGTGTTAAATATGTCGTTTCACTTCTGAAACATATGGCATATCATTGGTGGAAAACTTTAATATCTGTAGTCCTGAGTGAACGGGTTACTTAGGATTTCTTTCAATTTGAATTCCAGAAGAAATATATCAGTCAAAGATTGATTGATCAGAAACGCAAAGAGTTTCTTAAGCTTAAACAAGGTCGTATGTCTGTTACTGAATACAAACGTGAATTTATGAGATTGAGCCAGTATGCCCGTGAATGTGTAGCGAATAAAGCAATAATATGCAAAAGGTTTGAAGATGGACTAAACGAAGATATTTGTCTGTTAGTTGGAATTCTGGAAATTAAAGAAATGGTTGTGCTCGTTGAGCGAGCTTGTAAAGCTGAAGAATTAAGTAAAGAGAAAAGAAAAGCTGATTCTGAAGCCAGAGATGTTAGAAAGAGATTTTTGAGTAGATCATTTCAGTCTATGCCAAAGAAATTCTGAGATGATCAAAGCCATTCAAATGCTAATGTGGGACACTTAAACCGAGATCGAGCTAGATCGTATTTAAACTTCAGAGTCCCTGCCACCTCTGTTGCAAGTGTCGGGAATGTCCGATCTGAGAAACCTAAATGTAAACATTGTGGTAAAAGACATCCTGGAAATTGTAGATTGAATGACCGAGCCTGTTTTCGATGTGCATCTCTGGATCATTTTGTAAGAGATTGTTCTGAACCTACTGAGTAAGAGAATGTACAGAATCCAAGATCGAGTAACACCTCAGTTAGAGGTAGACCTTTCAAAAATTTGAGAAATGCAAGTAGTGGTCAAAGAGCTATTGGGGATACTGCTGTTAGATCCGAGGCCAGAGCACCTGCTAGAGCCTATGCTATCCGAGCTCGTAAGGGAGCCTCGTCTCTAGACGTGATTACTAGTACTTTTACTCTCTGTGATACTTCTGTGATTGCATTGATAGACCCTAGATCAATGTATTCTTATATTTGTATGAATTTAGTGCACAGTAAGACTTTGCCTGTAGAGTTTACTGAATTCGTAATTAGAGTATTGAACCCCTTAGGCTAAAGTGTCTTGGTTGATAAAGTTTGCAAGAATTTCCCGTTAATGATTCGAGATATTTGTTTTCCTGCTGATCTGATGCTTTTACCTTTCGATGAATTTGACATAATTCTGGGAATGGATTGGTTAACTCTGCATGATGCTATTGTGAATTGCAAATGAAAAGTCATTGATTTAAGGTGTAAGAATGATGAAATAATCCGAATTGAGTCTAGTGATCTGAATGGACTATCAGTTGTGGTATCTGCAATGAAAATACGAAAATATGTGAAGAAAGGTTGTGAAGCTTACTTAGCTTATGTGTTAGATTCGAAAGTGAATGATAAGAAAGTTGAATCAGTGCCTGTTTTTTCTGACTTCTCTGATGTGTTTCTTGAAGAACTACCTGGTTTGCCTCCAATTCGAGAAGTCAAGTTTGGCATTGAATTAGTACCTGGTACTACTCCGATTTCAATAGCTCTGTATAGAATGGCTCTATCCGAGTTAAAGGAATTAAAATCTCAATTGCAAGAATTAACTGATCGAGGGTTTGCTAGACCGAGTTTTTCACCATGGGGTGCTTCTGTTCTGTTTGTGAAAAAGAAAGATGGCACAATGAGAATGTGCATTGATTACCGATAGCTTAATAAAGTGACTGTAAAGAACAAATACCCTCTACCTAGAATTGATGATTTATTCGATCAGCTGAAAGGTGCTACTGTGTTTTCTAAGGCAGATCTGAGATCGGGTTACTACCAGTTGCAAGTAAAGGATTCTGATATTCTGAAAACTGCTTTCAAAACGAGGTACGAGAATTATGAATTTTTAGTTATGCCTTTCGGTTTAACGAATACACCTGCTGTATTTATGGATTTAATGAATAGAATTTTCAGACCTTATCTTGATCAATTTTTTGTTGTATTCATTGATGACATATTGATTTATTCACGTGATGAATCTGAACATGCCAAGCATTTGAGAATAGTGCTACAAACTCTGCGAGATAAACAGTTGTATGCAAAGTTTAGTAAATGTGAATTTTGGTTGCGAGAAGTTGGTTTTCTGGGACATATTATATTAGCTTTCGGTATTCGAGTTGATCCGAGCAAGATTTCAGCTATTCTGGATTGGAAGCCTCCGAGGAATGTATTTGAAGTCTGCAATTTTCTGGGACTTGCCAGTTACTACAGATGATTTGTAAAAGATTTCTCTATGATAGCAACTTCGTTGACAAAATTGCTTTAGAAAGATGTGAAATTTGAATGGTCTTAGAAATGTCAGAAAAGTTTTGATCAGTTAAAAGCTCTGTTAACTGAAGCTCCGGTATTGGTACAACCTGAGTGAGGTAAAGAATTCGCTGTTTACAGCGATGCTTCGTTGAATGGACTCGGCTATGTTTTAATGCAAGAAGAAAAAGTTATTGCTTATGCTTCGAGACAATTAAAGCCACATGAGAAGAACTATCCGACACACGACCTTGAGTTAGCTGCCATTGTGTTTGCTTTGAAGATCTAGCGACACTATCTATTTGGTGAGAAATGTCGCGTGTTTTCTTATCATAAAAGTCTGAAGTATTTAATGACACAAAAATATTTGAATTTACGACAGAGAAGATGGTTAGAACTGTTAAAAGACTACGAACTTGTGATTGATTACACCTAGGAAAAGCAAATGTGGTTGCTGATGCTTTGAGTTGAAAATCATTATTTGCAATGAATGCTCGTTTAGTTCTGTCTGATGATTGTTTAGTTTTATCTGAATTAAAAGTGAGACCTTTGTTTCTACAACAGATTAACGAAGCTCAAAAGATTGATAATGAGATTATGGCTAAACGAACCCAGTGTAATTCTTATTCTGATTCTGAATTTTGGATAGATGTTGATGACTGTCTGAGGTTCAGAAATAGACTTTGTGCTTCAAGAAATCCAGATTTGATTCAAACGATTTTGAGTGAAGCCCACAGTAGTAGATTTTCTATACATCCGGGAAGTACGAAAATGTATAACGATTTGAAACAACTATATTAGTGGTCGGAAATGAAAAGAGATATTTTTGACTTTGTTTCGAGATGTTTGATCTGTCAGCAAGTTAAAGCTGAACATTAGGTGCCATCTGGGTTATTACAAGCAATTATGATTCTAGAGTGGAAATGGGATCGTGTGACCATGAATTTTGTTTCGGGTTTGCCTCTGTCTCCGAGAAAGAAAGATGCAATTTGGGTTGTAGTTGATCGTTTGACGAAATCAGCTCATTTTATTCCGATTCAGTTTGATTATTCACTTGGTAAGCTAGCTGAGTTGTATATTTCTGATATTGTGAGATTGCATGGTGTGCCATTGTCGATAGTGTCAGATAGAGACCCGAGATTTACGTCATGATTCTGGAAGAAATTGCAAGATGCTCTGGGTACTAAATTGCATTTTAGCACCGCTTTTCATCCGCAAACTAATGGTCAATCAGAACGGATTATTCAGATACTTGAGGATATGTTAAGATGTTGAATTCTCAAGTTTGAAGGTGTGTGGGAACAATATCTACCTTTGATTGAATTCGCTTATAATAACAGTTTTCAATCGAGCATTAAAATGGCACCGTACGAAGCCTTATACGGTAGGAAGTGTAGAACTCCATTATACTGCTCTGAGCTCAGTGAGAATAAAATTTACGATACTGATCTGATAAAAGAAATAGAACAGAAAGTGAAAGTAATCCGAGATAGTTTGAAAGCTTCCTCTGATCGTCGGAAATCATATGCAAATTTCAAAAGAAAATATATCGAATTTAAGGTCGGCGATAAAGTATTTCTGAAAGTATCTCCGTGGAACACACTGTTCCAATTTGGCAAAAAGGGCAAGTTGAGTCCGAGGTTCATTGGACCATATGAAATCATCGAGCGAGTTGGACCGGTTGCATATAGATTGAGGCTACCATCTGGGTTAGAAAAGATTCATAATGTGTTTCACGTATCAATGCTTTGACGGTACAGATTTGATCCGTCCCATGTGATATTCCCTTCTAAAATTAAGATTCAATCTGATATGACTTACGAAGAAAAATCGATCCGTATTTTAGCCTGCGAGATTAAAGAATTGCGAAACAAGAAAATTCCTCTTGTTAAAGTGATGTGGCATCGTCACAGTGTTGAAGAGGCTACGTGGGAGCCTGAAGATTCAATGAGACAACAATATCCGAATCTGTTTAACGGTAAGATTTTCAGGGACGAAAATCCCTAAGGGGGGAGAATTGTAACAGTCTGATTCTGACCCTAGTCGGAATAGTGGTTTTGGGACCACAAATTCGAGTCTAAAAAATATTTTAATATTATTTTCTGTGTCTGTGATATTTGAATTTACATCTGTGAAAATTTATGTGATTTAATTTGTCTGTTTATGTGCTTGATTATGAAAAAGGATTAAATTGCGTAAAGTGTAAAAGTTGAGTGCTAGATGTTAAAGCACCTATTGGCTTGGCTTTTAAAATAAGGGTCCTTTCATGTCAAATATACCATTGATATAGTAAGTGGACAATGTTGGACATGTGTCAGGTGAATGGATAATTTTAAAATAAAGGCCAAAATGTGAAAAAATTATTATTAAAGTTATAATAATAAAATGAAAACATGAAAGTGGCCATATTATCACCTTGTTTAGCCAAAAATTAAGAGAAAGAAGAAGCCATTGAAGCTTCAAAGTATTCGGCCATTGCATGAGTGAATAGGTTAGTCTATTTTGCTCGGTTTTTGATAATTTCTACGTTTCTGTGATCGTTGCTTCGTGTTCTACAAAGCCCATGACTGAATTTCTGTTTCTGTTAAAGATTTCATGAAATGCCATTGTTGATATCATGAGTTTTGTGATGCTGTTGAATGAATTATGAAGGCTTGGTAGATGGTTCATAAGTTTTGTCTTTGAGTTTTTGATGAAATTGAGCTATTTGGGTTAAATTTTGAAAATGAGGTTTTGAAGGACTAAATTGTGAATTGAACATGTCGTATGGGCTTATATAGAAGCCATGAAATTCAGCTAGCCTTTGTTGCAAAGAAATTTTGTATATTGGTGATTTTGTGAAGAATGGACTAAATTGTCAAAGTGTGAAAATGTAAGGGCTAAAATGCAAAGTGCCCTAAATATGTGTATATGGATTAAATTGAATGAAATGAATGATTGAATGGTTGAATTTGTATTGTATTAGATCAGGAACAAAGAAAATCAGACTTAGATCGAGGAATGTCAAAAATAGTCGAATAGTTGACTCGTTCCGTACGAAATCCGTCTGAGGTAAGTCAAATTAAAATTACATGTTAATTTGAATAAATTCTGCATATATAAACTGTAATCTGTATTGGATGGCCTTGAGTGCCTGATGATTATCTTTGGAGTAAAGTATGATAATATGATAATATTTGAAAAGCTCTGTATGTTCCTAAGCAAAGTTGATATTTGTCTGAGACATCGTGTAAGACCGTGTCTAGGACACAGGCCTCGATTGAGATTTACGTATAAGACCATGTCTGGAACATCGACATCGTATCTAATTTCGTGTAAGACCCTGTCTGGGATAAAGGCATCGATATTGTACTACATGTAAGACCACGTCCGGGACGTCGGCATTGTACTTGTTTATGAGCATCTGTATCGTTTCTGACCCGTCTAATGATAGCGTACGAAATCTGAGATTGAGTATATGAAATGTATAACCTATGCATGTATGTTTGTATCATACTAAATTTCTGAATATGAAAAACTTTGTCTCTGTGAAATATGTGTGGAAATGAAGTATGACATATGTGGAAATGAAGTATGAGATATATGCAAATAAAGGAGCATGATTAAGTTTATGAATTATTCTATGATATGGTTATAAATCTATATAGTTGAATTGTACTTAAATGCTTTAGCATTTAGACCAATTTTATTTTGCTTACTAAGCTCTTTATAGCTTACTCTGTGTGTTTACTGTCTATTTTACAGTTATCATAGCTACTAAAGGCTCAGGGATAGTCGAGGATCGTCACCACACTATCGATCTCATTTTGGTACTTTTGAAAGTGTACATATTTTAAATTATGGCATGTATAGGCTAGAAGGTCTATGTATATAAGTTTTTATGTGTATATATTATGCCATGGAGTTGGCCAACAATGATGAGTTGTGTATAGTTTTGGTGTATGTTTGTAATGTGCTAAGTTTTAATGTGTTTTGGTCATTCTTAAGCCTGGAATTGGTTGGAAATTTTGGTATGAATGTTGTATATTATTGCTTGTAGGATTGGACCCAAAAAGGGGTGGCAAATTGGCTTTAACCAAGCCTGCTTGGTGCCACACGGTCAGGGTACACGGGCGTGCATTGTGGCCATATAAGTAAAGCAGTATTCTTCTAAGAATCACACGATCTCGACACACGGACGTGTCATATGGCCGTGGGCTAAAGTCAATTGCTAGCTAGGTATTACACGGCCATCGTACACGGGCGTGCCTATTGGTCATGTGAAAAAGTCAGTATAGGACCTATTTTTGGCACGGTCGGTTCACATGGGCATGTCTAGTGCCCGTGTGTGCCACACGGCCGAGTCACATGGGCGTGTGACTTTAACAGTTTGAAAGAATTGGTTAAGTTTTGAAAACTCTGAATAAGTTTGATTTAGTTCCGATCTTTCTTTAAATGTATATTTTAGGTCTCGTAGACCATAATTATAGATGATTGTTTACGAAATGATGTTAAATAGTATATGTGATTCTGAATTGGTCTGAAATGTTCTGTCTGTCTGGTAATGCCTCGTAACCCTAATCCGATGTCGATTATGGGTTAGGGGTGTTACATATGTCCTTCCCCATGTGACTAACACGGCCTAGGCACACGGCCATGTGGTCCTAAATCATAAATAGTGAGTTACACAGCCTAAACGCACATCCGTGTCCGTTGCCTATATGAACCCTGCACTAATATGGCCACACACGGCCTGGACACACACCTCCATCTTTTATCCATGTGGCTCTAGTTCGACAAATAATGAGTTACACAGCCAACCACACTGAATGGTACACAGACGTGTGGCATCGACAGCAACATTTTTAAGCATCCAAAATTCACAAAATTAAGAGTTTTTGGTACGCACCTGAAGGGATTTCGAAGCAATAGCAACCTAGAGGATCTTCGAAGCTTCAACCAGCCATTCAGTTACACAATTAAGCCATTTAATCAATAATAATTCACAATTATGCAACTAATGCCTATGTCAAAAGTTTCAACACGAAACCTTCAACAAACCCTATACTTACCGAAAATTAAATGATGGTTACCAGAATTATCAAGTTTTTGTTCTCTACTTCTATTACTCCTGCCTAATAGGGAAACAAATGATCATCTATCAGTGATTCTCACAACCCATAACATACTCAACTCAAATCAAATTATGAAAACAAAGGGGAAAACCTCGAAAATGCACGAATTGTCAGTGACTTACTAGATAGACTTTCGACCAATGACTGATAGCAAAATTTCAACTAATCTCGTATTCTTTACGACCACGATCAGTAAAAAATTAAAAGAAAAGAAAAAGAACAAAGAAGAAGAAAAAGAAGAGTAATGAAGAAGATGAGAAAAACTAAGGAAAATTAAAGTGGAGAACTAACGTTAACTAAAATTAACTTCCAGGAAAATTTTTAGTGTTTGCCAAAATTGTTCCTTATCGTCCTCTCCAAGACTCAAACAGGGACCTAACTTAATACAAAGGCTTAACCAATGAACCAGCAGGGTCATTCTTGACACAAGTTTACACTAAATTGAACTTATTATGTAATGCATGGATAAGAGTTGTTTTTTAAATAATAGAACTTTTAATGATGCGACTCAAACTTTAAACCTTAAACACAAAAGCAAAGCACAGAACCACAGAACTTTAATTACTGTAAATCTCACAATTAAATTCTCAAAATTTGGGGCATTACTGATAAATCATAATTCATACATATTTTTACCCCATTCTTAACACATTTTATGGATGCTTTTTCCTTAGAATTGGTGAATTCAATGCTCCTAATGCTTTAATTTCATGTTTTATACTTAGGCGCGCATATGAGAGCGAAAGGAACGAGAAACAGACCAAAAACGGAGAAAATGGACCAACATACGAAATCAACATGGCCTGGACTTCCTCACACGGGCAGACCACACGGCCGTGTCAATTTGGCAGAATCAAGCACGACTCACACGGGTAGAACACACGCCCGTGCCATTCTAAGAGGCTCGAGCACGGCCTGAAGTAATCGCACACGGGTGTGTCCCTACTGAGCCCAAGTTGAGTCTAATTCGGAAAATGCTAATTTTGAAGACTTTTAGGCATTCTAAAGCCTATAAATACACCCTAAAAGAAAAGGAAGGGGGACACGGAGAGAAAGAGGCAGGGAACTACTTAGGGGAAGCGGATTGATCCATCTCAGAAGCCGGATTCACCATCAAGACTAAAGATCTCCCCTCAATTTCCTTCCAGGAGTTTTGGGTTTTCTTTATGTTTTGTATTCATTATTCTTCTGAGATGTTTTGTTTTTTTGTTATGAACTAAATCCCCTGAATACCTAAGGGGAATGAAACCTAAGACGAATCTTATTATTATTTTCTGAATTGTATGATAAATATTTAACTTGTTCTTAATTATGTGTTCTTAATTCTTGTTTTGATATCTCAGGATACTGATTCAAGATAAGCTCTTATTCAGAGGAGGAATAGACACTGTTTAAGAGTACATTTTTCATAATTAAGTGGAGTTAATTGCGCGCCTAGAGATAGGGTGACAAGATTTTACCGGATTAGGGTGAAACCTAATAAGGGGATCCATAGATCAAGTTAATACAACCCTAGGGTGTTAATTAGAGAAAAGTCTCAATTATTCAACCTAGGGATTAGACGTTATTAGTCTTGAATAGGGATAATAACATAACTTAGAGATCTCTACGGAACAAGTTAAATGAATAAATCGTCCAATTCGGAGTTAGAATAACAAGTGAACTCTATGTGGATTCTTCCTTAGGTATTGTCTTAATTCAATCGTTTTTCCAAAAGTAACTTCCCAATTCTACTTTCTGTGAATTCTTAGTTTAGATAATTAGTTAGTTAAAACAAAATCCCCTTATTCTTAGGCTAGATAATAAAAAGACAGTCGTTACTAGTACTTTTAGTTCCTTTCGGTTCGACAATCCAGTCTTGCTAAAACTATACTACTGTTCGATAGGTACACTTGCCTACATCTTGATAATAGTTAGTTTCAAGAACGATTCTTTATAAATATTTAAAACCTGTCATCTCGAAAATTACGATCAAGTTTTTGGCGCCGTTGCCGGGGAACTAAGAAATTAGGAACACTCAATTTTTATTACTTTAGCCATTTATTTTTCTTGCAAGTTAATTCTATTTTATTTTATTATTATTTATTAATGTACTTTTTCTTTCTCTTGACAGGTTTTTATAGTTTATAACTAGAACAAACCCGTCAGGACCACTACTTTTTGACGAAGAAATCGATCACATAGTACGCAAAAACCAAAGAGAAATAAAGCAAAGCTTAAGATACATAGAGAACGAGCAAGAAGACGATACTTCAACCACAACCGAGGAGATGGCTAAAAACCAAGAAAATTCTCTACCTCTTGCGATTGCTGTTAATCAGAATCCTGCTCCTCGTACTATGTATGATTATGCTAAACCTGCTTTAACAGGAACTGAGTCAAGTATAGTTAGACCTACTATTGCTGCAAATAATTTTGAACTAAAACCTAACACTATTCAAATGATACAGCAATTTATTCAGTTTGATGGTTTGCAGGATGAGGATCCAAACACTCACTTGGCAAATTTCCTAGAATTCTCGATACATTTAAAATTAATGGCATTTCTGACGATGCCATTCATCTTCGGTTATTCCCTTTTTCATTGTGGAACAAAGCTAAATAGTGGTTGAAATCGTTACCATAAGGGTCAATTACTACTTGGGAACAAATGACCGAAAAATTTCTATTAAAATATTTCTCGCCAGCTAAAATAGCCAAATTACATAATAATATCTCTTCATTTGTGCTGATGGACTTAGAAACTCTTTACGATGCATGGAAGAGATACAAGGACCTACTGCGAAGGTGTCCTCAACATGGATTACCTCTATGGTTGCAAGTTCAAACATTCTACAATGGTGTGAACCCCTCGACAAGGCAAATGATTAATACAGCAGCCGGAGGAACCATCACCAACAAAACACCTAAAGAGGCTTACGAATTTATTGAAGAGATGTCATTGAATAACTATCAGTGGCAAGTCATGAGGACTAAGCCAACTAAAATAGCATGCATTTATAACGTCGATTTGATTACTATGCCGTCAAACTAGGTAGAACTTTTAAATAAAAAGATTGATGGTTTACTTGGTTCTACTCAGGTACATCCAGTAATGAGGTGCGAGACGAATTGAGGAGGAGCATGCATAGAGTATCAACCCTTCAACCCTAGCATCGAGGAGGAACAAGTCCAATATATGGGTAACAATAACTCTAGATCCCAAAATAACCCATATAGTAACACTTATAATGCAGGTTGGAGGAACCATCCTTATTTCTCGTGGGGAGGTCAAGGAAATCAAAACCACAACATCCTCTGGGTTTTCAACAACCTCCCTATCAATAGGAAAAGAAACCGAACCTTAAAGAGATGCTGTCTAAATTTATCTCGGTGTCAGAAACCCGTTACCAGAACACCAAGATAGCATTTAAAAATCAACAAGCGTCGATCCTAGGGCTCGAAACTCAGATAGGCCAGCTATCCAAACTAATCTCTGAATGACCACAAGGTAGCTTGCCAAGTAATACTGAACCCAACCCAAGGGAACAGCTCAACGCGATTAATGTTCAAGATGAAGAATGATTCGTTGAGCCTGAGCCAAAACTGAGGCAAGAAACTGTAGTGAGCAGAGATCAAGTTAAGGTAGGTCATAATAAAAACCAATTAGTGAATGTCGAATATAAACCTCGTGAGCCATACCCCAACGCGACAAGGAAAGACCGCTCATATGAATAATTTGGTAAATTCCTCAAACTCTTAAAAAAATTACATATTAACTTACCGTTTATTGAAGCTCTATCGCAGATGCCAAGCGCAATGAAATTTTTAAAGGAGCTTTTAGCAAACAAGAAAAAGTTTGACGAGGCATCGCATGTGGAGCTAAACGCTGTTTGCTCAGCTATTTTGCAGAATAAGCTACCCAACAAATTAAAAGATCCAGGGAGTTTTACGATTCCTTGCTTAATTGGTAGTTTAGATGTTAATAATGCATTAGCTTATTTAGGGGCTAGTATTAACGTCATGCCCTACAAAACATTCAAACAATTAGGTCTTGGGAAACCCAAACAGACTAGAATGAGCATTCAATTAGCAGATAAAACTATAAGATTTCCTAGGGGTATTATCGAAGATGTGCTAGTTAAAATCGATAAATTTATATTTCCCGTTGACTTTATTGTTCTAGATATAGAGGAGGATAGCAACACTCCTTTGATTTTAGGACGGGCCTTTTTAGCAACTGCTAAAACGATTATTGATGTTGGCATAGGTGAGCTCACACTTCGTGTAGGAGACGAAACAATCACCCTTTTAGCTCGAAATTCTGGCAACACATCGAAAATTGAAGGTGATCGTCTAAACCATTCTAGTAAAACTAACAATATGGTGCAACCTACTTTGCAGGAAATAAATCTGAAGGAAGTACAAGAGCCATTCTCAAGCAGGAGCAGAGGACCTATTTATGAAGATCGAATGCTACAAATCGAGGAACTAGATGAATGGTGGACGTACAAACCGAGAACACACGATAAACCAAAACTACACCAGAACGAGCTCAATACCTTCCCAAATCAACTTAAGGTTGGAGATAAAGTATTATTAGATGCCGCAGATCCTCACATTGTTACTACCAAACTGAATGAAGAAATCCTCTTACGGTACTTAGCATTTTCCCATTCGGTACAGTCAAGGTAAGTCATCCCAAGTTCGGCACTTTTAAGGTAAACAACACCTGTCTAAAACCTTATTTTGATGAGAATGATAGCAGGAATGAGGAGTATAAACTCCTCGAACCACCATGACAATTCAATGGAGAGGTAAGTCAAGCTTAGACTATAAATAAGCGCTTCTTGGGAGCCAACCCGAGCACTAACTATATTAACTTCTTTCAATTTTAGTGTTTAACACCTAACTTACTAACGGAGCTCTTGAATACAGGTTTACCACACAGATACGGCCAAGCACACGGGTGTGCTTATGACCATGTGGAAACAGGGCAAAGATTTCCTCAACATGGGCTACGATAAATTGCTACAGCTGTGCAACATGGCTGTGGGCAAACTTGCCAAAACAACATGGGCGTGCAACACCCACGTGCCTGGAAACCGTGGTCAAACCTGTTAAATTAAAATGAGCGTACGCCACGCCCGTGCCAAGTACCCATGGTCGAACCTATTAAATTAACACGGGCGTAGGCCTCCATACACGGGCGTGGGAGAAGCGAACGAAGATAGACACTGCCATGCAACACGGTCGTGTGCACCTACAAACCCAAGGAACACGGGCGTGGGCTAATTGTCAGATGGGCCCAAATTTAAAATTCAAGAATCACACGGGAAAAAATTAGGGAACATGGGCGTGTTCTATGGCCGTGTGTACCAAAATATTTAAATAGGTTGCACTATTCATTGTCTTCTTCACCCAAAAACCCTAACCCTAGCTGCTACAAGTCCACGCGCCCTCCCTGCCACGCCCGTGCACCGCTTCCCACTCCACGTTTGACGATTAATCTCTCTCCCTTAGTACTTGTTTACTCCTTTCTCTTTTATTTCACTGATTTATAATGTTATTTATCATAGTAATCTATATTTTTCATGTTATTTCCATCTTTCTATCACTCAAATTTCATTTATAAAACAAGTCATCATCTTTTTCATGTTCAAATTCTTACTCATTACTTGATTTCTCTACTCCATTTGATTAGTTAGAAGTGAATATTCATGGTTAGGATAGTTGAAATATTCATACCTCTTGTGTTGACATTTCTGTTCATTCATATAGTATGTTGCATTCCATTCTTTGCCATTTTAACTTATGTCACCATGCTCATGCCACAAAAGTATGTCATTGAACTTATTGTTTTAGTTAAACTTAGTAGTTGTGGCTGAACATATTTATGGAATTTCCTCCTCGAATTTAGTCGCATTTTACCCTGTCTACTCATCAAGATGAATTGATGATTCCAATTGTAGGTACCATGTCACCTTCACGTGGTAAAAAGGTCGTTGTCCCTATTTCAAAGAAAAGGAAGGAAACGTCATCTTCTTCGGGTCCTACCGCAATAATTCATCACGCTTTCCTGAGGTTCCCTATCAGGCCCCAAGAAGAAATTTTCCAAATACTCCGGGCCTAACCTTTAATTGCGGGTCGTTGCATCGACTGGGCTGTAGTAGAACAAGTTCAGTTAGCTGATCCGATTCGGGCCCTCCTAACCACCGACCCTTGGGAGCTTTTCTTTGGGATCATCGAGCCAACATATCTCGAACTCACGATGGAACTATGCTCAATGTTTCATCTTCAGTCCGTAATGACGAACTACGATGATCACGGCACGGTCCAATTTCGCCTAGGTAGATTAGTCCGCCAGCTAAGCGTCCCAGAATTGGGTACTACACTGGGCTTATATACGGAGGAGTTCAAGGAAGAGAATGACTTACATGCTCTCAACCGCTACATCCATAATTCCCCCTCGAAGTGCTGGGACGCCCTGGCCTCTGGTGCTGCCTCCTACAATCCTAACAGCTCCAAGGCATCGGTTCTCCCTCCATCCCTGAGGTACCTACACGCCATTTTGGCTCACACAATAACAGGAAGGCGAGAGAGCACTAGCATCGTCAACACTCACGACGCCTACTTTCTATGGTGTATGTCGCACAGGCACGTCATCGACCTTGCCTATTTCATTGCCCTCGCCATTCAACACCAGATTGAGCGGCATAGGAAGGGGGTCATCTCCATTGGCCCCTATGTTACTCGGTTGGCTTGACACTTCGGGCTCCTCAACACCGCAGCCCAAGAATCATCCTTGACCCTCATTGGCCAAATGTCTCCACAAGGCATCTCGAGCATGCTAAGCATAAGGATGATCGAAAAGCACCGAGGAACAAACCCTCTTCAATATCATCTCGCCCAATCTACCAAGGAGGAGGCCTCCGAGGACATTACTGATGATGTCCCCCCACAGCACGAGGACCCACTATCTCAGCCATCACCACCCTCTCGTCCAGTTCATGCGGTGACTTCATATGCGGACATTTCTGAGCACCTCACTCGATTCGAGCAGTAGTGTTTTCAACGATTTGACAAAATTGATGCTATTCTATAGCAGATCTGTCAGCACCTCCACATCTCATCGCCTCCCCCACCTCGCGAACCATCTAGCGATGAAGATGTTTAAAAACTTTTATTTATTATTTTATGTTTTTACTTTTCTTTTATTTTAAGACTACTTTTTATTTTTCTTTCATCCTATTTTTATTAGGATTTATAATTTTTATCTAACAATTCTGAATTCCGGGTATTTCCTACCGAGTAATCATTCTTCTTTATATACTTTCTAAAAGAGTTCCTAATGCTATCACAGTTATAAAAAGCTCCAAAGCTCACTATTACTCAAGGACTCGAAACTCCAATGGGAAAGGTTCTCCATATCCTGCTTGACCATGACCATAACCAATTTCAGATATAATATTCTTTTGGCACAGGACTTATGGACTAATGAACCTCTACCACCACCGAAGTATCCTCCTCCACACTCACGCTGATTATTCTCCGAAACTCCAGTTCAAGGAAATTCTTTCATTACTCAGAAAGTTTCACTTCTCTCCCTATCTTATTTTGACATTATTTTCTATATACCTATCTTTATACATTGAGGGCAATGTACATCTTAAGTGTGGGGGGTATTCATTTCATTATCAGAAAAATCCCTAAATGACTGCCTTGTTCTCTTGAAAAGCTCTCATATCATATTTAGGATAAATTTTGATTGATTTATGATTTTGATTGATATATCTTGAATTAAAACATAGGCATTTATGCATTGATTGTTTAAACGTTAAGACATGAAGGAATCAAGCGTGATAAGTTGATTTTTAAGAATTTAAAATTTTAGGTTGTTTCCCCAAAGTTTAGGTATTACTTTGAGTTGGAATTCACAAGTTTTAAACATCAAAAAGCCATAATTCTTGTGAGATTTTTGAGCCTTTTGAGCATCTATTAATTCTTTTATGCTCACTTTTATTATTGCTTTGAGTGTGTAAGTATTGAACTGTTATTCTAGAACTTGCTTGGTTTTGCATGTCAAGACCACATTATTTGATTTGATATGTCAAAATGAGAAAGGCACTTAGGATTAACCCACTCATGCCATGAAAAGCCTACATCTACGATCAACCCTTAGTAAACCCATTGAGCTAACAACCCATTTTTTTTGTATTACCCTTAATATTAACCCTTAACCCATTATTGTTGAAATCCCCTAAATTAATTTGATCCATATTTTTGTCGAGATTTGAATTGAAATAGTTGCTTAACTATGTTTTTTTCTATTTTGTAAGTTAACTTGTTCTTAAAAACAACAACATGTATACATATTAGTAGTAGTAATCTTTTGTTTTTGAGTTTAAGTATTTAAATTCCATATTTTGAGAAGAAGCTCTATTGTACGCAAGTGATGATTACATCTTTTTCTAGTTAAGTGATTTTTCAATTCAATCTCGATTCTAACTTTTTCTTTCAGCTTGTGACCGTAGCCCCTAACCAAGACTCATTACAACCCTCTAAAGACCTTTTGAATGATGTCTCATCTCAATTTATAGTGGTGGAGATTTGATTTTCATGCAATCCTATGGTAATAACTTTTCATATTGACTTATGAGTGCTACTTTCATTATCCTTAAACACTTTGAGTGATTTGAGTGAATCTTTAGTGAGGATGTTAAACTCCGTGAGATTTTGAATCGAGGTAACCACTTAGATAAGGGGGGACGCCTAAGTTTTGTATGATTACATACTCAACTTGGAATGTTTGAAGCTCTAATGTACATTTAGTTGGATTCTAAATTGTATGATTACCTGTGGATTATTTTGAGATATTTTCGATAGAAATTATAAGTTGAGAAGAATTTATTTTGATTATGAGTTGAGAATTTTTCTTGAGGACAAGCAAATGCTTAAGTGTGGGGGTATTTGATAAACCATAATTTACACATATTTTTACCCCATGCTTAACACATTTAATGGATGATTTTTCCTTAGAATTGGTGAATTCGATGCTCCTAATGATTTAATTTCATGTTTTATACTTAGGTGAGCATAGGAGAGCGAAAGGAACGAGAAATGGGCCAACGTACGAAATCAACACGGCCAGGACTTCCTCATACGGGCAGACCACACGACCGTGTCAATTTGGCAGAATCGAAGCGCGACTCACACAGGTAGAACACACGCCCGTGCCATTCTAACAGGCTCGAGCACGACCTGAAGTAATCGCACACGGGCGTGTCACGCGAGCGTGTCCCTGCCGAGCCCAAGTTGAGTCCAATTCGGAAAATGCTAATTTTGAGGGTTTTTAGGAATTCTAAAGCCTATAAATACACCCTAAAGGAAGAGGAAAAGGGACACGGAGAGAAGGAGGAAACAAACTGCTCAGGGGAAGCCGATTGATCCATCTTAGAAGCCGGATTCACCATTAAGACTAAAGATCTCCCCTCAATTTCCCTCCAGGAGTTTTGGGTTTTCTTTATGTTTTGTATTCATTATTCTTCTGAGATGTTTTCTTTTTTTGTTATGAACTAAATCCCCTGAATACCTAAGGGGAATAAAACCTAAGACGAATCTTGTTATTATTTTCTAAATTGTATGATAAATATTTAACTTGTTCTTAATTATGTGTTCTTAATTCTTGTTTTGATATCCCAGGATACTGATTCAAGATAAGCTCTTATTCAAAGGAGGAATAGACCCTATCTAAGAGTACATTTGTCATAATTAACTGGAGTTGATTGCGCGCCTAGAGATAGGGTGACAAGATTTTTTCGGATTAGGGTGAAACCTAATAAGGGGATCCCTAGATCGAGTTAATGCAACCCTAGGGTGTTAATTAGAGAAAAGTCTCAATTATTCAACCTAGGGATTAGATGTTATTAGTCTTGAATAGGGATAATAACATAACTTAGGGATCTCTACGGAACAAGTTAAATGAATAAATCGTCCGATTCGGAGTCAGAATAACAAGTGAACTCTAGGTGGATTCTTCCTTAGGTATTGTCTTAATTCAATCGTTTTTCCAAAAGTAATTTCCCAATTTTACGTTTTGTGAATTCTTAGTTTAGATAATTAGTTAGTTAAAACAAAACCCCCTTATTCTTAGGCTAGATAATAAAAAGACAGTCGTTACTAGTACTTCTAGTTCCTTTGGGTTCGATAATCCGGTCTTGCTAAAACTATACTACTGTTCGATAGGTACACTTGCCTACATCGTGATAATAGTTAGTTTCAAGAATGATTCTTTTTAAATATTTAAAACTTGTCATCACGAAAATCATGATCAGATATGTAAACTTGAATGCTACTAGTTTGGTGTGAAATGTAGATAGTTTTGATAAATGAATTGTGGTGTCAATGAGGCACATTGGTTAGGCACTTAGGTTGAGTGATTTGGTATGTTTTAAGCCTATTTGAATATGTTTTTGGTGGATGGAAATGACTGATGTTGGGTTAACTTGGTACCTATGATTTGGTTAAAAAGATGTCATCTTTTGAAAGCTTTTTAAGGTGTACATGGCCTCGGACACGGGCTATCCCTTGACCGTGTGCCACACACAGCCTCCTCACATAGCCGTGTGTCTTCTTAAATTTTTGTCCATGTTTAACTCACACGGTCACGGAGAGTTACACGGCCCGGCGACATGGTCGTGTGACCTCATTTTGAATACCCACACAGCCTACGACACAGCTGTGTGTCCCTATTTCGAATTGTACATGAGTGGGTACATAGGCTACGACATGACCGTGTAACCCTATTTCGAGTTGTGCATAGTTTGGCAACATGACCAAGTCCTTGAGCCACACGGACTAGGCAGTCACATGGCCTGGTCACACGGCTATGTGACCCCTGTTTTCAAATTTTTCAACTTTTTTCTATAACTTTCTATTTTATTTCAAATTAGATCCTAATTGTTCCCAAACTATTTTCTTAGGGCTCTGTAAGCTTGTTTTAAGGCCCGTAAATGTATTATGCTATGAATTTTATTTTCATTTGAATATTAATGATAATAACTGGACCTTAGATCTATCTTAGAAAACACTGTGGCTCCTTTCAATTGGTCAAACAGATCCTCTATCCTTGGCAAAAGATACTTGTTCTTCACCGTCACCTTGTTGAGCTGTCTATAATCTATACATAACCTCATCATCTCATCTTTCTTTTTCACAAAAAGTACCGCAGTACCTCATGAGGAATAGCTCAGTCTCGCAAAACCCTTATGTAACACCCCTAACCCATAACTGTCGTCAGAATAGGTTAAGAGGCATTACCTAACTTATAACTCAAATCAGAACCACCATACAACAATATCATTTCATTACTAATAAAGTCATTCATTCACATTCAATATTCACATAAAATCAAGTATACAAAGCTGAAACATGCATTTGGGATCAAATTGATAACATATGAAAGTTTTCAAACTTATAAGAAATTTTTCGATTTTAAAAGGTCATACGCCCGTATGATCAGGTCGTGTGCCTCACACGGCCTAGACGCACCCGTGTGTCAAAGCCATGCCAAAACAGAGCATGCATACTGACTTTTCTCCACAGCCAACAGACACGCTCGTGTACTATAGTCGTGTGATACTTAGCTAGCTACTGACTTAAGCCCACGGCCATAAAGCACGCCCGTTTTTCTTGATCTATATGTATTCAAAATTAACCCTTTTATTCACCAAATTATTCAAAACAATCCATATACACACAATTAGGGCATTTTGCAAATTACTCCTCACATTTTCATATTTCGACACTTTAGTCCCTAATTCATAAAATCACAAAATACACATAATTTGCATATACACAAGCTTAGCCGAATTCTTCTAGTACTCATACTAGTCCACACATTTCATTTATTTCACATTTTAGTCCCTCAAAATAATATTTTTACAATTTAGCCCAAATTACTCAATTTCATCAAAAATCAAAAAACAAAACATTTAAACCCAACATCAAGCTTCCATAATTTATCAACTAACATCACAAAATTCATAGTTTCATCAATGGCACATTTCAAAATCATCACCAAAATCAAAAATTGAAGCAAGGGTTTGATAGTATACGAAGTAACGATTACAGAAACGTAGAAATTATCAAAAACTGAAACAAAAACATACCTCAATTAAGCTTTAAACTTTCTGAACCCTAAAGATCTTTTTCTTTTCTTTTGTTCTTCAATTTTCGGCACAAAAACAACATATAATGCCTATTTGCATGTTTTGTTTTAACATATATTAACTTATTAAACATTTTATTATTATAACCTTTATTAAACCATTATAAAATCCCATAATGGATGGTTATTAATGTCCATTCAAACTTCCAATGGTCAAATAACAACATAAAGACCTCTCATTTAATAAGCCAAGTCAAATAAGCACTTTTAACATCTAGCACATAGCTTTTACCTTTTATGCGATTAGGTCCTTTTTGCAAATTAAACACACAAACAGTTAAATTTTCATACGAAACTTTCACACATGTTCATTCACATTCAATAGGCACATAAAATAATATTAAATATTTTTCCAACTCGGATATGTGGTCCTGAAACCACTATTTCGACTAGGGTCAAAATTGGACTTTTACACCTTATCCGTTAACTCTTGTAGCTAAACTTTCAACTCCTTTAACTTTGTTGGAGCCGTCCTATACAGAGAAATCGAGATGGGTGTCGTACTAGGGACTAACTAAATGCCAAACTCAACTTCCCTAGTTGGAGGCAATCCTGGTAATTCCTCTGGAAACACATCTATAAGCTCACATACCACTAGTATTGACTCGATCTTCAATTCAGATACTTGAGTGTTCAATACAAAAGTGAGGTAAGCTTCATACCCTTTTCTCAAATGTCTCACTGCCGACATAGACGATATCACTACAGGCGAATTGTCTAATTCACTCGTTTCAACCAGAAGAACATCCCCGCTTCCACATTTCAACTCGATAACTTTTCGTCCACAGTCCACTACAACACCATGAAAAGTTAACCAATCCATCCCAAAGATTACATCAAATTCATTAAATGGCAATAACATTAGGTTAGCCGGAAAACAATGACCTCTAATTGTCAAAGGACAATTTCTACATACTTGGTCAACTATCACATGTTTGCCTAAGGGTTGGACACTTTTACCACAAATTTAGTGGGCTTGACTAGTATTTTCATTCTGGGTATCAATTTCATACAAATATAAGAATGGGTAGACCCTAGATTAATTAAAGCAATCACAGATATATCATGGATAGAAAAAGTACCCGTAATCACATCGGGAAACTTTACCTCTTCACAGGTACGTATACCATAAGTCCTTGCAGGTGCTATGCCCTCGGACCTCATAGTGGAATCCTTAGGTGTAACTCAGCTGCCAGCCCCACTTCCCAAGTTCTTCTGTGGTCTACCCCTCGAAGGAGCGTTACCCGATCTCACAGCTTGATCTCTATTTTTCTCGCCTATATCGGGACAACTATGGATAAAATGGTCAAACGACCCACATTTGAAACAGCCTCTTTCACTTCCTCGGCATTCACCAAAATGACGTCTACTTCACTGAGGACACTCTGGTTGATCTGGGCGAGCACTACCAACACTCGCAATAGAAGTGGTTTGGGCTTTAGTCGCTGCATACTGCTTCTTCTTACTCTTGCTCGAGAACCCCACTAACGTATTTGACCGAGTAGGAAAGTCTCTCGATCTCTTGGATAAGGTTTGATGTGACTTTCCCCATCTATCTATTCCTTGAGTCACGGGACTCAATGTCCGCTCTTCTCTTTTCCTTAGTCAATTCTTCAACCTTGCAAGCTCTCTCAACAAGTACCACAAATTCTCTTAACTCTAAGATGCCAACCAGTAGTCGGATGTCTTCATTCAATCCATCCTCAAACCTCTTACACATAATAGATTCTGTGGATACACACTCTCAGACATATTTACTAAGTCTCACAAACTTGCGCTCATACTTCGTCATTGTCATACGACCTTGCTTAAGTTTGAGAAATTCCTTCCTCTTTTGATCGATAAACCGTTGGCAAATGTACTTCTTCCGGAATTCTTCCTAGAAGAATCCCCAAGTTACCCTCTCTCTTGACACAACGGACACGAGAGTTTTCCACCACTGATAGGCTAAATCTCGTAGGAGTGATACGACACACTTCATGCACTTTTCGGGTGTGCATGACAGCTCATCAAATACCCTAATGGTATTTTCTAGCCAAAACTCTACTTTTTCTGGGTCATCATCATTGTTCGCCTAGAATTCCTCGGCCCCATTCTTACGGATTCTGTCTACTAAAGGTTTCTCCCTCCTACTTCGTAGGGAGTCATAAGGACAAGCTGAAGAATCGGAGGAGGTGAAAAAGGTGGAGTGTTCAGATTCATACGAACGAACTCCGAGTACCATGCATCCATCATGTGGAGGTAAGCTTTTTTGGCCTCTCCACCCTGACTCATTGTCACGGGCCCACTATGTACTGACACAGTCCCTTCAGCAAGAGCCAGCGCATTACTTTCAACATCATTCACTGTAGCCACTTAAGGATCCATTTACTATATGTAAAAACACAATTTATCTCATCAGGAGTTGTCACACTATCAATATACAACTATGGCATGTATAGCTAGACTCATACTCACGCTAGGTTAGTCCTAGAATTAATTAAACCATAGCTCTGATACCACTAAATGTAACACCCTTTACTCAAGTCTGAAGCTGGGACTAGGCACGAGTATTACTTGACTTAAACACATGCATACAATCATTTCCGAGTCATAAAAACTAGATCAAATTTAAAACTTTTCACTCTTAATCTAGAAATTCTTAATATGGGCCTACAAGGCCCAACTCACACTTTGGAAATGATTCGGGGTTAATCTAAACACCCTTGAAAATTTTGAAAAATTCCTCTTAAAACATGGGCACACGCCCGTGTGGCCATTTTGACTTGGCTGTGCTGAAGGCCCATGTGGTTCACACGGCCTAAGCACAAAGGGACACGTCCGTGTCCCTAACCTGTGTGAATTTAATTCCAAATTTGAACTTATAAGGGTTTTCACACGACCAGGCACACGCCTATGTCTATAGCCCGTGTCCCTCACATGGCCATGACACGCCCGTGTCGTTGCCCGTATGTAAAAACCTTGACATTCTATTTCTGACGTCAGCAACAAATTAGGGGCACACGGCCAAGGCACATGCCCATGGCCAGAGGTCGTGTTCTCCACACAGCCGTGTCTTTGCCCGTGTGTTTAGTACCATGCATACTGACTTGCAAATTCAAGTTGTAGGGGACACACGACCAGACAACACGCCCATGAAGTTGACCGTGTGGACAAAACTAGGGCTATCTACCAAGCCTTTTTGCCACCCTTACTTGCACTAACTTATACCACATCAATATTAGCAAGTCCATGCACCAACATAAGGCCCATTCAACCACAACATGATAATTAAAAACAACCCTCATTACGCTATAACAATCCAAACATGCATTTATTCATTCGTGCAATTTGCCCATCCATGAAACATCATCAACTGCATATCATAGATAAATATTAGACATAATTTGTGGCTTTATACAAAATGAAGGGTTTCATCCCAAGCCAACACATTCGGCCAAATAACAAAGACACAAAACTCAAAAGACAAAGTCCTATACATGTCATATTCAAAATAAAAGAACTAACTATACAAAGCTTCAAATGATAGTATGAACGAGGCCTCTAACGGTATCTGATCCACGGGATAATTTGGCGACACTATAAGGAAATGGAAAAGAAAAGAGGTAAGCATAAAGCTTAGTAAGTCGCATGTAAATAATGAAATAACTACAAGTTAGCATAAGGGATCATACTCTCAATATAATTCAATTTTGCACTCGAAAGTGAGGATTCATAAATATTATTTGTTCATATTCATCTCTCACCAAGCATACAATGTTGATTAAATTCACATTTCATACTTCATGTAACATACACAAATGGTCATAAGCAATACTTACTCACTTTCCTTCATTACTAAACACACAACGTAAATGAAGCTCGTATTTCGTAATTCTCGTTTAGGTACCTATACCACTCACCACATGGTCATAAGCTCTCTCATTTTGATACAAACCATAAATTTCCCATTGAACCATTTGGAATTCTACGAGATATTCAATAGTCCCACATGCGATAAGATGCCGACGCCATATCCCAAACATGGTCTTACACTGGCTAGCATATCAAAGTCGATGCCATGTCCCAGACAGGTGTTACACTAACTTTCATATATTGAGGCTGATGCCGTGTCCCAGACAGGTCTTACACTGGCTCTCATCTACCGGTGTTGATGCCATGTCCTAGACAGGTCTTACACTAACACACAACAAGCTGACATGATGTCCCAAACAGGTCTTACACTAGCTTGTATATCTCGAGGTCGATGCATGTCCCAGACATGTCTTACACTAGCTCTCATCTTAATGTCGATACATGTCCCAGATATGTCTTACACTGGCTCTTATAATGTGGTCGGTGCATGTCCCAGACATGTCTTACACCAGCACACATATCACCCAATGTCATGGCATTAAATCCAAATCTATTCCTAATGTTCAACTAGGAGTCTTTATTACATTAATTCTCATAATTCACATTTCCAACAAAAATCAACAATTCATGCCAAACTAATTGTATAAATAAATGATAACATTTAATTTGCATTACTTACGTATAACTTACCTCGGTATACAAAAGTAGGTGACTAAGTCGAGTTATTCAACTAGCTTGGTCCTCCCCCAGTCTAAGTCTAGATTGCGTTTTTCTTGATCTAAAATGAAAAATTTCACTAATTTAATCATCATAATAATTAATACACTCCAAAATATATACTTTGGCAAATTGACCATTTTGCCCTTAAACTTTACAAAAATTACGATTTTTCTCTTAGGCTAATAAATCAATTTCAATAAAATATTCATATCAACCAAGCCCAGTCGAACCTATTTCATGCTTATGGCAATGCATAATTTCACACATTTCACACAATTACCACCTATTTTACAAACCTTACAAAATGGCCCTATTAGGGGTTTTCATGAAAAATCCTTTCACAAAAGTTGTTTACTTAACAACCAAGGTTCATTTTCTTTCATGGCAAATCCCTAGACTATCATCCATTTCGCAAAATAGTCCCCTCAATGGAAAGCTCATGCTATAAGGGTCCTAAAAATACAAAAATCATTAATAATGAATATGAAAATCACTTACTTTCAAAGATGATAAGTTGCTGAAATTTCAAGCTTCCAAAAACCCCCATTTTTGCTGAAAATTTTAGTGGAGGAGAAAGGAAAAATGAAAAGATGATGGCTAGTCACTAGGGTAATATTTTATTATACATTAAGTCACCTACCCATTTGACCATTTGATTTTCTTGTCCCCTATGGCCGGCCATCAGCTTCTAAAGGGTCTATTTACTCTTTAAACCCCTCCAATTATGGTTCTCCAGTAATTTTACACCTTTAACTAATAAAACAAAACTTTTATCCTTTATGCAATTTGGTCCTTTTTCACAATTAAGCTCACAAACGCTAAAATTAACTCACCAAATTTTTCATACACTCATATAATCATACTATGACACTAAAATGATAATAAAAATAATTTCTTGGCCTCGAATTTGTGGTCCCAAAACCACTGTTCCGACTAAGCCCAAAATCAGGCTGTTACACAACACTTGGTATAACGTCAAGTATTGAGTTCAATGAGAAAAAGTACATCATTAGTATGTGACTACTAGCACTATAAATAAATTCATCCTAAGATTAAAGTGCTAGGTCGTTATGATAAGGGAAGGATGAGTAATGTACTCTTATTGAACCCATAACATAAATATGTTAGAGTGTTATAATTACGAAAACACTTTCAATAGGATCTACCTATGTGAACGTGAAGTGTGGTCGATTCTAGGAGCTCAAGGGCTTAACTCTAACAACACTCATTAAAAGAGGACACAGACACATGGTCATAATTTAACTAGTGTTGAAATCATCATGTAAGATGTGTTCGATTAGGCAAATGGAATAGTTGGTTCAAAGCTTAGTCTACCACGCAACTCGATTAACTTTAACATGTTTTCTTTAAGTGAATGTTCAGTCATAAGACATCTTCATTTGTGCAAATTGATTTTCAAGATTATCAAAATCTAAAATCTTTTGAAAATAGGGGCAGATTGTTGGAACATTTTCAAATATTTATAGTATTCTGATAACTATAAATGTAATGATCTAATTAATGAAAAGTTACATCTTTTGGTTATTGATCAAGAGTTTTATTACTTGATTTTTGAAAAAAAAATTATAACTACTCAAGAGATATTAGTTCAATAATTATGTCTCTTTTAAAAATGTGATTATTCAGAAAAATACACCTATTGAAAGTTTATGTCTCTATGAAGAGACACGAGAATTCCTAAAGTAGGAGTGAGATTTTATTTGGAAAACATACAAAAAATTTTCAAAAGTGCTTTCTATGCTTCCTACATCTTTTATTATTCTTAGATTGTTCTATAAAGAATTGTTAGTGCAAAATGTAAATAGTCGTCAAGCCTCGTTGTATCATCGAGGTTCATTTACTTGAAACTTATTTGTACACCGAGTATAAGTGGGGTGAATAGAACCTTAAATATAGTGATTTGATACACACCTTAAAACCTTATCCTATTACTTCATTTTCTTTTTGTTTGAGTTGTTATTTTTATGTTTGAGATTTTCCGCACTAAATTTGTAACACCCCAAAAATCCCAAAATCTTGAATTTTCTTTTTTTTTGTACTTAGTAATTTCAGTTAAGTGTTAATTACGCAATGGTAGGTTTGAGTTCGAATTAAAGGGTAGAAGAAATTATAATTTAGTTATTAAAAGAATCAGGGTTGTCAAGTAGTTAGGCTTTTAAATAAAGATAGGGAAAATAGCATCAAAAAGCCTTGTGAAGGATTGGCTAAGTGATGCCACTTAAAGTGTAGGGAGGTGGCATTAATAGCTAGCAAGGAGGTCCAAGGTTCGAATCCTAGTTAGTGTTTTTAAAAGTTTAATTTTGGCCTTCTAGAAGGTTGGAAGTGGCGTGGAAATGGACACCAAGGGAAGTGTTCAGGAGAGAAATCTGAGGAAAAGTTCAAGGGGTTATCAGGGAGAAAAATGAGGAGATAAGAAGTGAGGAGCAAGTGGAGAAGAAATGGGAACTTGGGCTTCAGGAGTTCGGCTATAAGGGTTATAAATATGTGCCAAATGCAAGGGTATGAGGCTAATGCTGAAATCTTTTTCTTACCTTGTTGTCAAAAACCCTCTTCGCTAAAAGCTTAAAAGCCTTTTGTTTTCTTCCTTTTCTTTCTGATGATTTCTCTAAAAGCTGAAAACCCTTGTTCTCTTTTTTATTTTCCTTGTTTCGATTTCTTTGTTTCACTTTTGGGTTTAGCCGATTCTTCTTTGTCTCTCCCTTGGTGCCGAATAAGTAATTGTTGCCATTCAAATCTCTAGAGCCGAATACTCTTTGACTGAATCTAGTCTAAGTGTTACTCTTCCAATCGGCTTTCTTTGCTAAGTATCGAATATTTCCCCTCACTCTTTCTAATCAACAGTGGTAGGGAATTAGTATAGGATCGCGGATCTTAGCTCATTGTCGAATTGCTCCTTAGATGTCGCGGTATTGGTAAGTATTCCTCTCCCATTGGCTAAGGTGGCCGAATGTTCATAGTTAAAGTAAGGGGACTTGTGTTGGATACGATTCATCTATTATTCTGGTTTTAATGAGTAAGATTAATGCAGATCTAGGGAGTACGTGATCAAGGAAATCTATTAAGGATTGGTGTTCAAGGTAAGGTTAAGGTGAGGTTTCGATTTTTGGGTAGAATATGGATTAAACATACGATTAATGAAAGGGTGATATCATTTTAGGTTGGTGACTAAGGGAATCGTGGCGTGCTTGCTTACTAGGTGTGTACATACACTGCACACAAACTATGAATCGGCAAAAGCCGAAATGCCGAAATGCTGAAAAGTCGAAAGTTTGGCTATGGTAGTCTTGCGAGTGTGCGAACACTCGTAAGGGGGAGACCAATAGGTTGCCTAAGACCGACGGGCGATTCGTGGACTTGGGTTGTGATTTGGCCATACGGGCCAAAATGGGCTAAATGGGCTAAATGGGCCCGATGGGCTGTTGGGCCCATAATAGGCAAAAATTGAATATTGATGCCATGTAATAGGAATTTGAATGTGAGCATGAATATGAATGTGACTAGACCCAACGGGCCATATAAATGTGATTTGGGCCTAATGGGCCATATACAGGTGATTTGGGGCTAATAGGCTATATGAATATGAATGGGCTTAATGGGCCAGATACAGGTATGTGAATTTGTTTTGGGCTTTGTAAGGGGTTTTGGGCCTAGTATATGATAACTACATAAGACTTAATTAATATATTGCGACTGTGGACAAGTCAAAGGGTTAAGCGTGGCAACGGGTATATGCATGTCTAGGATTGGATCTAGGGAAAGCTTGGTACTTAAGCGGTCTTAATGATCCACCTCCTCTTCTCTGGAATCCTAACTAGTGCATAGTATTCATTCATTTTAGCTCGCGGCACTTGATAACGGGTCAAGGTAAGTGAAAACCATAATTAAGGGGAAATTACCGAAATGCCCCTAAGGGCAAAAATGACCAAAATACCCCTAGGAGTTGAACATAAGTTTTATGGATGTGACATGCATACATATGATGTTCTGCTTAGGTTGCATATGGGGAACGGAGGAAGTATATGAGGATCGCATGGTTGCCTAACAATCGTGGATCCACCGACGGCTTTTAATGCCCAATATGTAAATGAAGGTAGTCCCGCAACCGGGCTACCATTGGTGTGTGGGTTGGGTGGGTCGATATTTATATCCCCACATGGTGTGACGGGGGACGGAGCTAGTGTGTAGCGGATGGATAATTTGGATGGGATTGCATTGCATGTTTGATGGTTTCTCTTTGAATGCTTGTTTTTCATCGAGGGTTGTACACACTGAGTTTGCGAAAACTCACCCCCTCTTTATTTTATTTTTAGGTGATGCTCAGTAAAAGATTCGATGTTTGGAGGGACTCTGGGTGGCCGGCTAGTAAGATAATTCGGACTTGATTTTTTTTAAGCATTTAAGTTTTTATTTCTTTTTAAGTATGTTCAGACCAGATTGTAATAAGGTTTTCATTATGTTATTATTACTTAAATTATTATTATTATTTTCATTGTAATTACGAGAAGTTGAACATGGATTTCTTAAATTATAGTATGTTTTCTACGTTTCCGCAACTAAGTTTTTTTTAAAATCAAATGTTTTAAACAAGTCTTTCGTAGCTGAAAGGTTTTTTTTAGTTAATTAAGGTTTCTTTTATTTTAAGAAGGTTTTTCAATGAAAATATGGTTTTCACTAAAACACTTCAATGTGACACGCTGAATTCAACCATAACGTCTGGGCCGGATTTGGGGTGTTACAAAATTTTTGCATTAACAGAATTTAACCCTTGTTAGAAAATAAATAAACAATGTGTTAACAAATGTTTATAGGCATTGAAAAGCGAAAAGCCTAGTACAAAAGAAAACAAGAGAATTAGGACATTTTAGGAGTTGAAACAAGATTTGTGATTTGCTAATTTGTAACAAACAAGAAGACAAGGGATGAGAAATCCGCTTAAATCTCAGTGCTCAAAAGCTGACCAGCCTACCACTCAATTTTCTATTTTATTATTTTGTTGGATTTATTTTAAATTAAATTACCCTAATAATTTATTTGATAAGAAAAACCTCAAAAAGCTTGGGTCTGCCGAACTATTTAATAGTTAGAAAAGTCTTGTTCAACTATTCTCCCCTTACGAACAAAAAAAGGTCTGCATTTCATTTTCACTGGAAAAGAATCCCAAGCCCTCTTTTACCAACACTACCCTTTTTCACTGTAATAGTCTCGATTCTACTAGATTTTTATCTTCTTTTTGAACTCCTATTATAATCCACTCTCAATTTTATTTATTTATATTTGAATTTTAGGTGATTAAATTTAAAGAAAAATATGGAGGATGAAGATGGTCTGCATCAAAACTTTATTCACTCTCGCCCTTTCATTCCAGTTGACGTGTCGGCCAAACCGACAGCTTTCGCACTCAGTGTGAATAATTTTGTGACAGGACAATGGCGCGTATCATGCACACGTAGCCTCAGCAAATGGTTCCAAAAACCTTTTAATTCGAAAGACAGACAAAGTATGAAGTTTCAAACTCAAATCGGAATTTTTCTCTTTTCTTACAGCCTTAACTCATTTATACACCAATTTTGTTTTTTAACTACAAATTAACAAATTAAATACTAGAATTTTACACGTAATTTTGGCCATCTAAACATTCATTAAAGTTATACTTTGAAAATTCAATGCTAAAAATAAAATAATATAGGGAGATTTTAATTACGTTAACAAAATTTATATTTCGTAGCACTCAGCTGAGATGTAATGTATATTCTGGAACCTCAAATAAATAAGTTGGTAGGCCGAGCTGGAAGCTTCCCTGTTATGACACCATTTGCTATTATTTTACTTTTCCTTTTTCTTTCTTTCTTTTTTGTTTGATAATCACTTTTTCTGCTATCTTTTGATTTAGAATATCTTTTTATAATCTTCTTTTGGTTTAGAATTAACTGTTGAATGTTGAACTCAATAATTCATAAAGTTGCTATTTTTTCTTTTTAATTTTCTTTTTCATATGGACTATGGAATCCCAAATTATTTTAAATCTACTTTTTTTTTTTTTTGGTTTGTTTGTTTCCAAGATTGATTAACAAAAAGTGAGCTTCCCTTTCTTGACTTGACATTGAACAATTACATGAGTAATTTTTGTAGCACTATCCATGAATTTTCTTTTAATTTTATTTTTTAAGTCAAATTCACATTTCTTTTTTTTATAAAAAAATTTAAAATACTTTACCATTATTTTTTAACTAGTCAACTAAACCACCAATGTTATAGTAAAGGATTTACGGTCATCTAGATAAAAATTGACACCTATAAAATATTATAAATTAATATAGTGATCTCTTCAAAATAAAAATAATAATTCAATTTTCTTATAAATAAATAAATTATAAATTAATATATAACAAAATTATACTTTAACCTTCTAAAAAAAGTAAAATAACTATATTTAATCTTTAAAAAAATATGAAATTATAAATTTATAATGTTTCTAAAAATATCAGATTTATTATTAATTCATTATAAAAATGAATAATGCGAATACATATTATGTCAGCATATACCGTTATTATACATATGTATTAAAAAAATTAACACTTTTTTCTTAGCACACCCTTGAGTACTCTACACTGAGAGGTAGTGCTTTAATATAAATTCAATTATTGATTCATTACACATCCACTAAAAATTCTGTTTTATATAAATATCAATTACACTACCCTCAACACCGCAGCACGTTCATCTCATTATACAAAAAAAGCAGATAGGTAGATAGGTTGAACTCTCTTTTCTCCCCTTAGAACCAAACTTTCACCGACCTTCACTTTCTGCCTACCATGACGGCCAAGGATTGCGGCAACCATGGCAAAGGCCGGCGGCAGCTCATCCGAAGGCTCTTCGGTTGCCTTCTAGTCTTCCTCCTTATCGTTCTCATCACAATCCTCATCATTTGGGCAATCCTCCGCCCCACAAAACCCCGCTTCATCCTTCAAGACACCACCGTCTATGCTTTCAACGCCTCCAGTCCCAATTTCCTCACTTCTAATTTCCAAGTCACCGTATCCACCCGAAACCCCAATGACAGAATCGGGATTTACTACGACAGGCTCGTCATCTACGCCACCTACCGGAACCAACAAACCACCCTTAGGACAGCTCTCCCTCCAACATACCAGGGTCATAATGAGATCAATGTTTGGTCCCCTTTCATCTACGGGAACATGGTCCCTATAGCTCCCGATTTCTCCGTCGCTTTGAAGTCCGAACAAGCTGCCGGAACGATCTTCATGGTGATCAAGATTGATGGACGGGTGAGATGGAAAGTTGGGACTTTCGTTTCAGGCAGGTATCATCTCAACGTTAGGTGTCCGGCTTATATCACTTTCGGGAGCAAAAACAACGGCGTTTCTGTCGGAGAAAACGCTGTTAAGTACCAGCTCGTCACCAGATGCAGCGTCAGTGTGTGAGAGAGCACTCATCAATATCAACAAAGAAGAAGACCAGGCAACTAACGCCGTTTAATCTATATATTAAATCTCTCTCCCAGTTTCTTACTTCACGCCGTTAGTATATTTTTATTTATTTACTTTATAAGGAGAGGAGGAAATTGTACATTTTGCTATAGAATAAATGAAAAATAGAAAATTGAAAGCTAAAGCAAAATCTACAATTAAAGAGAAATTGTTTTCCATATCTAAATAAAATGAAATAGTGACATCAAGAAGAAATAATTTTCCATAGCTTGTAAAATCGCAATTAGTGGAGGTTGTGCTGTCTGTTTCTTCACCTACAAATTGGCTTTTTTCAAAACATTGGATCTTTAAATTTTATTTTTACCAAGAAGAAATAGGAATATTCTCTACCTTAATTAGGGTGTTACTTGTAATTTTCGGATATATAATTTAGTAAAAGCACTGTCGGTAACATGTTTGGGAAATTGGGAAGGATAGGGTGTTTTGGCACATGGAAATGGAATTAGTGGTCCTTTTCACTCAACCTAATTATAATTGCGTGATAGAAAAGGACCTTTTGTAATTTGTCTACTCTCAAAATCAGTCCTTATCTTAACTTTAATTTATTCATTTTTCCAATCCCACCCTTCATGCTTATACTGTAGCACTACTTAAATAAGTGATAAATATTCTATTTTAACAACATTTTCAAAGCTTTTTCTTGCTTGTGTCATTTACTTCACAATTACTCTCTTGAATTAAGAGTGAGGTGGGGGGTTTTATTTGCATGTTGCCCATTTTTTATGAATCAATACTCCAGCCATGTGTGAGTTGAAATAATTATAAAATACAGGTAGAGGGGAATTTAAGATCCATCACATGCACTTCTCTTACACATTTGGGAATTTCTTATATGTCCTTCCATTTTTCTACATGCATATCATGTTTTATTTTCTATTAATAATTTTTTATTAATGTTATATATATACTTATCACGAATCATTCAAACAAGGAAAATAACTAAAATCTTATTTTTTTACAGAATAACACATTAATATAAAAATATTTTTATTTTTTATAAAAAATTATTTTATTGAAATTTCAACTTAAGGAAACTTTAATTTCTAAAGCTTCAACATAATTTTAACATATATAGTTTGTAACGTAATCTACATGTATAAGATGTATATAATATATATGATTTTTGACTTTGAACTTATAATATATATTATAGGAGTTTTGATAGGTTGTCCTCTAAATTTGTGATCAGAAATTCGATTCCAGTAAATTAATAATATTACGGGCGGAGTGAAGATAGCGTTTCCACATCCATATTTTAAGAAAAAAAGCAACTCACTCTTGGCACCTAGGCGGCTAGACTAGGCAACGACGAAGTGACCAACCCTTATTCCATAGATTAGACTGGGCTTGCCTGGACTGTTCTCCAACCGTTTTCTACACTTCAACGCCAAATTCCAATCTCATATTAAATCTAAGTTAAGGGGTATTTTCAATTTTTAAAATTTATATATAAATTTAAAAAATCTAAAATTATAAAAATTAAAATAAAAAACAAAAAAATTGCATGTGACACACATGTCATTGATTGGTTACTAAATTTCGATCATTGGTCAAGACCAATTAATGATGATTAATATCGATTATTTTTTTGTATGTTTCAATTAATTTTATCTTTTTTATTGTATCTAAATGCTTTATATGCTTTCTTAATTTTTTTAATTATTATTTTTTTAAAAATTTATATACTTTCTTATGTTTGTAACTTATTATTTTAAATGATTTTTCATTTTTATAGTCTTTAAATTTTTTATACATTGAAATAGTTTTTTAATATATTTTTAATTTTTTTGTAGTTTTATTTTTTAAATGTTTACTAAGGTTGCAACCACATTCAATTAATAGTGTGTCATGTGTGTCATATCTAACAATCTCGTTGGTCCACGTCATCCAATTTTAACATTGTTTGAAAATTTACTACAATAGATGAAAGAAGTCAAATTCGAGTACCAATTTGACCAAAAACCAAAGTCAAATATCAAATGGCATATTAATCCCTTTCATTTAGGTGTGATTGATCATTTATAAAATACAAGTCTCTTAAATATTAGAAATTATTTTATGAATCTTTCCTATGACAACGTCTTTGATCCATATCAATTAATAAAAAACCACATCATCTTTTTTATTTCATTTTATTTATACACTAGACTAAAATTTCTAAACCATCAGTTGAGAAAGAAAGATTATCTATGGAAACACAATTTGCCTAGCTTCTAGCTTTCTTCATGAGTGATTTATTGTCACTTCTATCTTGAACGATCTTGAGGATCATGTGGTTAAGGTCCATGGCATGATATGATATGACTGTATGTATGTTCATAGTGTAGCCATCGATGATGTATGAATCGAAGTGGTAGATCACGATACATGAATTTATGTGGTAGTCCGCCAAGACAGTAAACACGAGACTCTGTATGACACCTCTGTGGTGTACTCTGCGTGAAACATTTATGGTATAATTTGTTTGGTCCTTGTGGCGTGACCTATAATATAGGTATGGTAAGATTTGTATATCGGTCTTTGTGATAAATTATGAATAAAGTTTGTCACTTTTGTATGAAGTGTGGCTAGATAAAGTATTGATGTTCTCAAGGTTAAGGGCTGAGTAAGATTAGTGAAATAAATGAATAAGTCTAAGAATGCTGTTGAAAGGAACTGTGTATATAAATGATAGTGAAGGTATTCATCGTGATG
This sequence comes from Gossypium hirsutum, assembly GCF_007990345.1. Taxonomy (NCBI): domain Eukaryota; kingdom Viridiplantae; phylum Streptophyta; class Magnoliopsida; order Malvales; family Malvaceae; genus Gossypium; species Gossypium hirsutum. The sequence goes on from NC_053427.1 coordinate 42,164,639, forward strand.
ATATGACAATGTTGGAATTGGACTTATTTGTACTATATATGACCTAAGATATTGTCCACGTGAATTTTCTACGATATGATTTAATCAAAGTTGTTTGGAATATGCCAAATCTGAATTGAATAATGACTTCGCCTGAAATCTTATGAAATTTGGATATTGATTATCACGAACACTAGGGATTTGGAAGTATTGTTGTGGATGTTACCAGATTGATTTATGAAGTACTCTATCAATATGAGTTGTATGGTATTAATTCAGGATATGATTGGTTTAATAATTTGATAGTATTCAGATCTGTATGAGTAGTCGCCAAAAATGTATGTATCTATCTATGGTTAATGATAAGAACAACTATTTTGAGATAAGTGTAGGAAATGAGATATGATCTATACAAAACGAATTCTGAAGATAAGTTTGATTGGGTTGCATTATATGTAAATGAGAGACTTAATTATTATTTCAAAGAATCTTTAGATAATCAGGTGAGAAAGAATTAGAATATTATGAATATAAAAATTGGCATCTATGTGAATCAAACTATGCTAGTATTTGCCCGATAGATAGTTCAGAAAGTTAGTTGGCACATAGATGTTAATCAAAGAATATAAAGTAACCATCAAGGTTCAATGAAATGATGTTCATTAATTACTTATGAACTCACAAGATTTGTTAATTGTTTCAAGTTTTGATAACAAGAGACTACACCTAGAGGGACAATGCCAGGACTATGCCAAGGAAAAGGCATGTCGAGTTATTATGCATACAAAGTTGTTTGGGTGGCCTATTGTAGGAATTCTTAAATGAATCTATATTTAGTAGATGATTGTTTTAGATAGATTTGTTGAGAAATTTTCTAATAGTTTGTGTTTAAGAACCATATTTGTTTCTTGAAAATTAGTCTTGAATAATTTAGAAGAATATGTATTAAATATGATGCTATCTGAGATGGTTTAGTGAGTTTGGCTAAGTGTTTTTGAGCAGTAATGCCTAAGATCTGGATCTAGCGAATCAGGCTAGGTTTAGCGCATTACAACATCATTGTTCAAAAGCTGGCATACTAATCCTTATTGGTATGTCAATTGCATCCTAACTATTCTACTAAGTTTACTAGGGCAATTCACTTTATTAATCGTTTTAACATTTCAAAATTCACATAAACACATGTATACATAAAGTTCCATATCAATATCACATTTTAAGTGCTCATTAAGTAATTAATTTTCACTTCATATTCATTTCACATATCCATTTATCACTTGGGTGAATCATATCACTAGCTCTCAGTCATACATATATCTAATTAATAACCAAACTTTATAACAAAAATTGACAAATTCTCAAATGGCACTTTACACCTGTAATTATTACATAACTTACTAAATATTCATATTGCAATATTTAAATTAAAATCTTATACAACATGTTTCTCTTTTTCATTTCTTCAATTGTCATATTTACTATTATTTCGCATTGCTATATTGTATTATAATAACTTGCTCATTTTTTTTTTATAAAAATTGCATTTTTCTTCTTTTCATCATTACTCCAAGTATCTTAAGTTATCCAAGTTCTAATAGCTCATATATGTCTTATTCTCTTCTAAGTAAAGTCAATACCTAAGTATTTTAACACTTTAAACTATGGGTTTTCAAATCTTAGCAAGTACTTTTATTAACTATTTATTAAAATCTCATAGTCATACTTATTTTGAGGTAAACTTGAAAATTTATTGGTATTTTCCTTGTCAATACATAAATTCTTTTTTCCTTGGTTTGGGGTTCTCCTTTTCGCTAATCCTTCTTATTTATCACAAAAAATACACATAAACATCATTACAATATACTCAAATAGCTTTTATATACTAAAATCTCAAATAGAAATGAGCTGGTAATGGATTCTTATTCTTAATCGTAAATTTATTGAGCTGGTGGTAGTCAATACATAATTTCATAGATCCATCCTTTTTCTTTATGAGTAGAACAAGAGCACTCCAAGGTGAGAAACTAGGTCGAGCAAAACCCTTATCTGTTAACTCTTGTAACTGCACTTTCAACTCTTTCAACTCTGTAGGTGTAACGCCCCGTACCCAAGACCATTGCCGGAGTCGAACACGAGGTGTTAACGGACTTAATTCATTAATTAAACAGCTCATACAATTCATTTTAAAATTTCCAGACAAGCTGGCTAACTGCATCACAGTCGCTTTAAAAATCATATCTCGAGTTAAGAAACTCGAAATCAAATTCTGTAATTTTTTCCTGAAACTAGACTCCTATATCTATCTACTAATATTTTTCTAGAATTTTTGGTTGGGCCAATTAGTACAATTTATTAGTTAAAGTCTCCCCTGTTTCAGGGTTCAACTACTCTGACCTCTGTGTATTACGAATCAGATATCTCCCTGTACAGAGCTTCAATAACTATGTCGTTTGTCTCTAATAAAACTAGACTCAATAAGGAATCTGTACATATAAATCACTTCTAATTATCTTTTTAAAATTTATGGTGAATTTCCAAAGTCATAACAGGGTATCCAGAAATTGCTCTAGCCCTATTTCACAAAAACTTAAACATCTCATAAAATATAGCTCATATACCTGTTTTGCTTCTTCCATATGAAAATAGACTCATCAAGCTTCGATTCCATAACTTATTCATTATTTAATTCCATTTCTACTATTTTTAGTGATTTTTAAAATTCACATCACTATTGCTGTTTGAATCTATTTTATGGTAAATTTTACCTATTTCATGGTTTCCATGGATTAGCTAGCAATTTGACATACATAACACCAAATATGATCATGATTAGCCATTCCAATGGCTAATCATTACCAAGCATTTCCATACCACTCAATAACCATATCATAAGACCATATATACAAAATGATTATAATGCTATACATGCCATACTCAAAATATACAAGCCATTATGCCAAGATGGTATACGGATAGTGTGAGCGAGCCTCTGACCGTTCCCGATTTCCGAGCTGGCTTGTCAAAACTACAAGGAATGAAAAGGAGGGAGTAAGCATAAATGCTTAATAAGTTCACATGCAAATAGCAAGTAACATAACCATATAAGCAAACATAAAACATCATTTGCACAATCATCACCAAGACATTCATATCACATTTTCATTTATCATCTTACCATATTGTTGTTATATCGATTTTTCAACCTGAGGGTTAAGTACATACCTGTTCAAAGTACCCATTTCACAACACTTACCAATACGTCCCTTTCATCTTGAGTATTCCTCCATTTCAGTAGAACTTTACCCGTTGAACACATCGGAATATAATTCGGATACATGGAAAGTTTGCACATAAGTGCCACATATGTAGCCAAGCTACCATGTAACCCGCCCATAAGTGAACTCAGACTCAACTCAACGAGTTCGGGTGTTCGCATCCATAAGTGAACTCGGACTCAACTCAACGAGCTCGGATGCCTAGTTACATCTCTCGAACTCGGACTCAACTCAACGAGTTCGGACATTCGCATCCATAAGTGAACTCGGACTCAACTCAACGAGCTCGGATGCTCAACCATCCTAGTGACATGTCACTTGTATCCTAATCTATTCCTAAGGTTCAAACGGACTTTTTCCCTCGATCTCACATTTTTCGTCTTCCATGGAATATCGGAACCGATACTCAGTAGCAATTCATATTTATCAAGTAGTAAACATAATTTGCATATTACTCAACATTAACCACAAAGCATAATATTTCACGATAAAAAAATCAGCATATCATATAATTAACATCAATAACTTAAAAATAACAATTATGCTACATTATTTACACATGAACTTACCTCGTATGCGAAAATGGCTACTTTTGCCATTTCGTCCACAACTTGGTATTTTCCCCATTTTAGCCCGAATTTTAGTTTTCCTTGCTCTATCATTTAAAATATAGTCTAATTAGGACTCACATTATTCAAATTGACCCAAAATCATATTTTGGAAAAATTACAATTCTGCCCCTAAACTTTTGCATATTTACACTTTTGCCCCAAAGCTCGTAAATTAAACTCCAGCCTATTTTCTTATGTTTTATGACATGCTGATCATTTTTCCCTTCTATGGAAACATCAAATTCTCACTCTAACATTTACTTATGACTATTAGGTATTTTTACTGATTAAGCCCTTTTGCTCGTTTTCACTTAAAATCGAGTAGCACAAGTTGTCTAACATAATTTAAAACCTCATATTCTATCATAAAACACCAAAATACACAAATTTCACCTATGGGTATTTTTCCAAATATATACCCTAGGTTAAATTATTGCTAGCATAAGCTAAATCGAGCTATCGGGACTCCAAAAACGTAAAAATCATTAAAAACGAGGCTAGAACGGACTTACAATCGAGCTTGGAAGCTTGAAAAACCCTAGCCATGGTTTCTCCTTGCTATATTCGGCCATGGGGTTGAAGATGAGCAAAATTGGCTTTTAATTTTGTATTTTAATTAATTTTACCCCTAAATGACCAAAATGCCCTTACTACTAAACTTTCCAAAAATTCCATCCATGTCCAATTTTTGTCCATAGACTTAGAAATTGGTAAAATTGCTATTTAAGACCTCCTAATTAATATTTCAAAACAATTTCATACTAGAAACTTCTAGAATGCAAGTTTTGCAAATTATTCGATTTAGTCCCTAATTTCAATTTAAGCACTTTATGCATAAAATTCCTTCACAAAATTTTCACACAATCATGCAATCATATCATAGACCTCAAAATAATCATAAAATAATTATTTCTATCTCAGATTTTGTGGTCACAAAACCACTATTCCGACTAGGCCCAAAATCAGGATATTACAACTCTCCCCCCCTTTAGGGATTTTCGTCCCCGAAAATCTTACCAGAAAAGTGGTCTTCACTTTTAATCTCATATTCGGTGCCAAAGAACTTTCACTTAGACTGTACCTCCAATACATCTCTTTAATTTCTCATATGATCTGAAAGCTTACAGTCTCAACTCTCAACTGTTCTTAAATTTTCAACCCTTCTCAGTTTCCCATGATATCATGACACAAAACTCGGATCTTAACTTGATTAATGGAGACCGAAATTCTAAGAAATCCAACAATCAAAGAGACCTAAAATTCCATGAATCTGATGAGTAGGAATTCATTCAATACAGATATGATTTATAGATCTTGCTAAACATTTAACAATAGGATACATCACATTTTCCTCTTTCTGCTATGGAATTAATTCTGATATGGCCTCAAGAATAATCTTTCTCATTTCCATCCCAATGTCAACACTGACAAGGATAATTTTGATAGATTCCAATGCTCGGCTTTAACCCCTTTAACAACTCCAATTTTATGTAACATCGAATGCTCTAAACTATCACATTACCTCACTGTCTTGAAACACATCACAATTCATACAACAGTACATTACTGAAAGTCAGGAAGTCTTTGCTCAATGTAGACTAGTCTAGTTCAGACGCTTCGGTTACCAATATTCTCATCTATCCGAACTCTGTCAACATGTAATAAACTTTTCAGCTTTCACAAGATGGAAACCTTATCATTCGTAGTGACTTAAACTAACATTCAACTCTTTCTAATAAATATACACTTCTCGTTCAAACTATTTACTCTTTTATCCGTACAAAATAAAATTCTATTATCAAACTTGGTAAAAATAATCCTGACATAATTGTCACATGAAATCTTTCAAATAAATAATTTACCATACTGACTGCAACTCGCGCTTTTATCACCTATGCCTTTACTGATGTCAAATCCTTACACAGAAATTAGAAAAAATCCCAATACTAAAATCACCACATTACTAAGATCAAATTAGAAGTATAGTCATATTTTACATGATTATCACGAGCTGAAGAACCCACTTCGAACATGAGTCGTAATTGACAAATTATGGAACAAAGATAACAAGAAAACCGAATAAAGAAATCCAAGATAGAGAAACCCGGAATAAAGAATTCCAGAATAAAGAGATCCAGGATAAAGAAACCTAAGAAATGATACTATGCTGGAGAATCGAAAACCAAACTCATAGAGAAAATACGGAATACCCCGATAATTCTTTAAAGAAAGAAAGTTCAGAAGAAAACATCATTTAATCCCACTGAAGTCAAATATAACAAGATCAATATATCTTCCCATACATATATATCAGATGAAGCATCAAGTAGAAGAAACAGAATCATAATATCATACGTATTCTCTCATCAATTCTTATCAGACGAAATGAAATAGAATACCCGATAAAATAGAGCAATATGAATTATAAACCAGTCAGACTACCAATGCTTTCATCCAACACCAGAATTAGAAGACATTCCCATATAACAAGAATTTCTTCAGAAGATCAATAGCCATAGAAATATTTCTGAGAACGGGTAAACACATAGAACATCTCAAAAGAGACTGCTAAATCTGTCCAGTCATAACTGTCACACTCAGATAGTTCACATTTCAATTATCATTTCCCCAACTAGTTCTGCCATCACAAATTTCATATTTAACCATTCACTAAAGAAGGTCAGTTCTGAATAAATTTCAATTTACACTTTTCTCGACCTTTCACCTGAGTAATTCGATTTACCAAAGAGAATTCCTTCTCTAACTGGGACAGTGCATAATTCCAATAATCTTTATATCAATCCGATACTTTACTAGCTCTGACTTTATTTATCAGCTCATTTTCAATCTCTGATCATACTTATAATTATTCTATCACTGAACTCTTTGGGTTCTCAACCAGAAACTTATTCAATACAAATCTCATGAAATTCCATTATAAGTACCACTTCGGTAAGGGGGAGGGGTTGTAGGACCTTTGACTCGACTTTCTTATACATACACATATGACACAACTTCCATCATCATAGTAACATCATCAAAATCATGTCATTCATTCATGTTGGCTTACACCAATTTTCCTATTGTCCCATTTAGACAATATACTTATGCATACATTCTATGTTTTCTAGATAGCTTTACTTATCCATTCATTTAATTAAATTAAGTCAGGCTCATGACATCATATAAGGCCAAACAAACATAGATATTTGCACCACAATTACAACTTTCATTTCGTGCATCATCATGTACATATCGTTACAATCATATAATTCAGTCCAACAATTTAACATAGATAAGTTCATTTCATTATAATCCTTTATCTCATAAAAATTATATATCATTAGCATTCATCAACATTCGACGTCCAAATCAAGACAAGGACATTTTCATTTGTATCATAATATTATGACCTTTATTCATACCTCTACTACTTTCTATTTATTCTATTCATCTTATCAAGTAAGCCACATACACTACATCATATGAGCATTAAGCAAATATGAATATTTATCACATATGTATCATAAACCTTTATTCATACTTTTCTGAACCGAGACTTATCATAATCATAATTTTACACAAATACCTTCACATAACATTGAACATGGTCGGCACAGCTCGGTTGGAGAGTACCCTGTCTAAATAAGACAGTACTCATACGCGTCGGAAGACATCACACTATCACAGATCAGTGGCATGTATAGCTAAACTTTTACACATGCTAGGTCAGTCCGAGAACCGACTAAACCTGCTCTAATACCACTAATGTAACGCCCCGTACCCAAGACCATTGCCGGAGTCGAACACGAGGTGTTAACGGACTTAATTCATTAATTAAACAGCTCATACAATTCATTTTAAAATTTCCAGACAAGCTGGCTAACTGCATCACAGTCACTTTAAAAATCATATCTCGAGTTACGAAACTCGAAATCAAATTCTGTAAATTTTTCCTGAAAATAGACTCATATATCTATCTACTAATATTTTTCTAGAACTTTTGGTTGGGCCAATTAGTACAATTTATTAGTTAAAGTCTCCCCTGTTTCAGGGTTCAACTACTCTGACCTCTGTGTATTACGAATCAGATATCTCCCTGTACAGAGCTTCAATGACTATGCCGTTTGTCTCTAATAAAACTAGACTCAATAAGGAATCTGTACATATAAATCATGACTTCTAATTATCTTTTTAAAATTTATGGTGAATTTCTAAATTCATAATAGGGTATCCAGAAATCGCTCTAGCCCTGTTTCACAAAAACTTAAACATCTCATAAAATATAGCTCATATACCTGTTTTGCTTCTTCCATATGAAAATATACTCATCAAGCTTCGATTCCATAACTTATTCATTATTTAATTCCATTTCTACTATTTTTAGTGATTTTTAAAATTCACGTCACTATTGCTGTCTGAATCTATTTTATGGTAAATTTTACCTATTTCATGGTTTCCATGGATTAGCTAGCAATTTGACATACATAACACCAAATATGATCATGATTAGCCATTCCAATGGCTAATCATTACCAAGCATTTCCATACCACTCAATAACCATATCATAAGACCATATATACAAAATGATTATAATGCTATACATGCCATACTCAAAATATACAAGCCATTATGCCAAGATGGTATACGGATAGTGTGAGCGAGCCTCCGACCGTTCCCGATTTCCGAGCTGGCTTGTCAAAACTACAAGGAATGAAAAGGAGGGAGTAAGCATAAATGCTTAATAAGTTCACATGCAAATAGCAGGAACATAACCATATAAGCAAACATAAAACATCATTTGCACAATCATCACCAAGACATTCATATCACATTTTCATTTATCATCTTACCATATTGTTGTTATATCGATTTTTCAACCTGAGGGTTAAGTACATACCTGTTCAAAGTACCCATTTCACAACACTTACCAATACGTCCCTTTCATCTTAAGTATTCCTCCATTTCAGTAGATCTTTACCCGTTGAACACATCGGAATATAATTCGGATACATGGAAAGTTTGCACATAAGTGCCACATATGTAGCCAAGCTACCATGTAACCCGCCCATAAGTGAACTCGGACTCAACTCAAAGAGCTCGGGCGTTCGCATCCATAAGTGAACTCGGACTCAACTCAACGAGCTCGGATGCCTAGTTACATCTCTCGAACTCGGACTCAACTCAACGAGTTCGGACATTCGCATCCATAAGTGAACTCGGACTCAACTCAACGAGCTCGGATGCTCAACCATCCTAGTGACATGTCACTTGTATCCTAATCTATTCCTAAGGTTCAAACGGGCTTTTTCCCTCGATCTCACATTTTTCGTCTTCCATGGAATATCGGAACCGATACTCGGTAGCAATTCATATTTATCAAGTAGTAAACATAATTTGCATATTACTCAACATTAACCACAAAGCATAATATTTCACGAAAAAAAAATCAGCATATCATATAATTAACATCAATAACTTAAAAATAACAATTATGCTACATTATTTACACATGAACTTACCTCGTATGCGAAAATGGCTACTTTTGCCATTTCGTCCACAACTTGGTATTTTCCCCATTTTAGCCCGAATTTTAGTTTTCCTTGCTCTATCATTTAAAATATAGTCTAATTAGGACTCACATTATTCAAATTGACCCAAAATCATATTTTGGAAAAATTACAATTTTGCCCCTAAACTTTTGCATATTTACACTTTTGCCCCAAAGCTCGTAAATTAAACTCCAGCCTATTTTCTTATGTTTTATGACATGCTGATCATTTTTCCCTTCTATGGAAACATCAAATTCTCACTCTAACATTTACTTATGACTATTAGGTATTTTTACCGATTAAGCCCTTTTGCTCGTTTTCACTTAAAATCGAGTAGCACAAGTTGTCTAACATAATTTAAAACCTCATATTCTATCATAAAACACCAAAATACACAAATTTCACCTATGGGTATTTTTCCAAATATAAACCCGGTTAAATTATTACTAGCATAAGCTAAATCGAGCTACCGGGACTCCAAAAACGTAAAAATCATTAAAAACGAGGCTAGAACGGACTTACAGTCGAGCTTGGAAGCTTGAAAAACCCTAGCCATGGTTTCTCCTTGCTATATTCGGCCATGGGGTTGAAGATGAGCAAAATTGGCTTTTAATTTTGTATTTTAATTCATTTTACCCCTAAATGACCAAAATGCCCTTACTACTAAACTTTCCAAAAATTCCATCCATGTCCAATTTTTGTCCATAGACGTAGAAATTGGTAAAATTGCTATTTAAGACCTCCTAATTAATATTTCAAAACAATTTCATACTAAAAACTTCTAGAATTCAAGTTTTGCAAATTATTCGATTTAGTCCCTAATTTCAATTTAAGCACTTTATGCATAAAATTTCTTCACGAAATTTTCACACAATCATGCAATCATATCATAGACCTCAAAATAATCATAAAATAATTATTTCTATCTCAAATTTTGTGGTCACGAAACCACTATTCCGACTAGGCCCAAAATAAGGATATTACAGTAGGTGCCATTTTGTAAGGAGCTACTGATATCAAAGATGTTCCCGGTACTAACTCAATTGAAAATTCAACCTCCCTGATTGACGGTAACCTAGGTAATTCCTCTAGAAATACATCTGAATAATACCACTAGAACCGATTCTAACTTCAACATAGAAACTCTAGAATCAAATATGTAAGCCAAAGAAGTGAACGAAGCTCTCAAGCCCTAACTGTGGCTTCTTCCATGTTTTATTTCGGTGAAGATGAAGTAAAAATGATGATACTTTGGCTTTTTCTTTAGATTAATTAACATTATTTACTAAATTATATGCCTATAAATATCCACTCACAATTAAAATGGTTTAATTACCACATAAAGACTCACAATTTAGTTCTATAGCTATTAAATCCCTTTAGCTTATAGAAATCAAGTTTTGCACCTTTTAAAATTTAGTCCTTTTTACCAAATTAAGCATGCAAACGATAAAATTTCTTAACGAATTTTTTATACGATAATACGATAATACTAACATGTTGTAAACAATCAAACAAAAAATGAGTTTTCGAACTTCGTGTAAATGAAATTACTTGAAACAATTAATGCATATTAGATGGATTTATTAGAAACAGATTTATAATAGAGCTGAATAAATTCAACATATGATCCTACCCGCAGCCGCTACACACCATCTTCAACCATCACAATACACTATACCGGTATTAAACACCCATTCATCCCTACACACCACTTAGTGTCAATTGGACACTTTACAGAATAGTTGCAGCTAAGCTGCCAAATCAATAGGCGATTTACCGATTTTTTACAAAAACATTTCCTCCACATGTTATTTACAACCCAACCCAAATGAAGATACAAAATTTAGCAGATATAAGACATATTCAGAGCAGAAATCATACATGTTGTAGTTTATATGCACAACATATCAGATAAAAATCATATATTTCAAATAATTTTTTGGGTTTATTTATCATTTTGCATCTTAACTACTCTTATAGATAGTAAAAACTATACTAACAAATGTCCAAATTTCATGTCTTATAATACATTACTCACATATAAACCCTATGGAAGGCCTACGATTGATCGAGACTTCGTGTTCGGCCTAGGAAAAATTTTAGATTTTCAGCCCGTATGCCTGTATGGCCCACATGGCCTACATGGCCAGTCCGTGTGGCCTACAAAGCTTCATACACTCCCGTGTGGCCCATACAGCCCAAAATAGTCCAGACCAGTCTGACACACGACCTACCACATGGCTTGGCACATGGCCGTGTGGCGTCGACAACAAACTTTTTCAGCTTCCACAAATTACTATTTTTTCATGTTTTTGATACACACTTAGATAAATTTGATGCAAAATCACACACGAGTAATTCCAAACCTAAATTGAAAATTAACACAACCAATTTTAATAATGATTCACGAAATTGTAACTAATAATCGACCCTCAATCAAACTAAAACAACCCTTCATAACATATCCACACACTTACTGATGAACAAACAACTATTATGCAAATTCTAAATCGCTGGAGGGTCGCCCACTGCCTCTTATACTACTCCTAAAAGATGCATTATATTTAATACAATATCATTATACTAATTAAATGCAACCCAATGTCCAACACAATTACAAATAGTGCATAATGTAACGGCCTGATTTTGGGCTTAGTCGGAACAGTGGCTTCGGAACCATTATTTCGGGGCCAGAGAAATTATTTTTAATGATTTTTTATGTGTTATAGCATGATCACATGAGTGCATGAAAATTTTGGTGAAATAATTTTAGCAATTTCATGCTTAATTGCGAAAAAGGACTAAATCGCGTAAAGGGCAAAAATTTTGTTTTGCTAGCTAAAGGTGTCAAATTGCTATAGAACATTAAATTAGGGTCTTTATTGAGTAAGTAGACCATAAATATGTTAGTGGCTGATCAAGGATACAAAAAAGGGTTGAAAAGTCAAAGTTGATGTGCATTAGGTGACTTTTTTTGGTAATAAAATAAAACAAAAAGAAAAAAATTGTTGTCATCTTTCATCTTCCTTCTTCCCCACTGAAAATACCAGCAAAGAGGGGGTTTTGAAAGCTCAAAAATTTCAGCAACTTATATCCCTTACAAGTAAGTGATTTAGATGACTATTTTTGATAATTTTTGTACTTTTGGAACTCTTATAACATGAACTAGCTAATGGGGGGACTATTTTGTGAAATGGTTGATAATTTAGGGATTTTACATGAAAGGATTTATTTTTTTTTCTGAATTTTTATGGAAGAAAATGAGTCTTGGTTGTGTAATAAACAACTTTTGTGAAAGGATTTTCATGGAAAACACCTAAAAGGGCCATTTTGTAAAAGTAATAAAATAGGTTGTAATTGTGTGAAATAGTGGAAGTTTGGGGTTGTCATAAGAGTAATAATTGGTTATTTAGGCTTGGCTAATAAGGAAATTCGATAAAAATTGATTTCCGGGCCTAAGGGTAAAATGGTCGTTTTGTGAAAGTCTAGGGGCAAAATGGTCATTTTTGCCAAAAATGTGAATTTTGATTGTCCAAATTCATTTAGTGATTAAATGAGTAAATTTCATCATGTTAGATCAAGAAAATTGAGATTTGGGCTTAAATCGAGAAAGTGCGTGGTTTCAAGACAAAAAGAGAATAATTAGCTGAAATTGCATTTGAGGTAAGTCCGTGTGATTAAATGAGCATGATATTTATGCCATTGTTATTATACTTGAAAATCTATCTTGCCATGATTGTGTTAAAGTTTATGTTGATGATATTATATATGAGAAAGTGATGTCAAATGTAAATAACATTTATGTGTTGGTTGAATGCTTGGAGATTTGATGGAATATGATATTCATTGAAACGAGTAAGTTGTATGTAAATAATACAACTATATTGTTATTATATGTGTTTAAATTGATATAGCATGAATAGCTTGGTTGTGAAAATGATTATGTATGATGAATATTGAGATAGTATAATTCCTGTTTTATGGTGGACATTTAGTGAAGATGTAAATAGGTAATTCATGCTTATGAGAATGATTTTGTGATGACCTTGTGATTATAGGTCTATACTTATGATGTATGAATATGTAACCTTACCAATGTGGTGAAAATATGTAACCTTACCAATGTGGTGAAAATGAATTAATATGGTGTGATAAACATAGTATCGTTAATTTACACTAAAATAGTTTTGGACAACAGCCATAGCTCGACTTTTAAAATCCACCAAAAAATGTGGAAATTGAGTTAGAGGCTGAATAAAATATGAAATTAAAGCCTAATTAGTCTATTTTCACATAGAAGAAATGATGTAAGCAAAAGAGTTTCATATTATGAAATATTTTAATTGTTGTGAGACAGAGTCAAAATGACTTTGAAATCCCCTATTCTGATTTGAGAAAATCATTTAAATTTGTAAAAATATAGTTGTGGGTTATAATTTATATGCTTAGAATTCTTAATGAGTCTATTTGCAGTAGAAATAGAAGGGAACATCATCTGAGTCCCATATTATGAGATAATTATTTTTTAGTGAAGAGGAGTCAGAACTGTCAGACATCAAAAAATAGGTAATTTTAAAGAATAAACTGTACTAATTGGCTAAACAAAAAATTATGAAAATTTTATGGTAAGAAGATATGTGAGTCTAGTTTTAGGGAAAATTAGAAAAACTTAATTTGGAGTTTCATAGCTCCTGATATAAATAATTTAGTGACTGTGACTTGAGAAAATAACTTGATTGGAACATGAGTAAAAACGCAGATAGGGTTGTATTACCATGAGAAGCAAGTTGATAAATTGCTTATTATTTTCATACGGTCTTACTAAGCTATAAAGCTTACTCCCCTCCTTTCCTTTCCTTTAGTGTTTTCAGGTTAGCTTGGGGTTGGAGATCATCGGAGGCAGCATCACACTATCAAGTCACTACCTTTGGAGTAATGAAGCATATAGTAGAAATTTCAAGTGAGTGGTATGTATAGGGATCTAGTTGATTGACATGTATTATTTTGCTTTGGCCAAATGTGTTGGCTTATATTGAGTTATATGTATTTGGCCATGAGATGTGGCTCATATTGATTATGGCTTGTAAGCCTAGCTATTCATGTCATGTCTAATGTTTATAATGTGACTATGTTTATTTGCCATGCATGGTTAGTAATATGACATGTGTATGGGATGTATGCTCTATGACTAATTGAGGTGGTCATAGCTATGTAGTAATTGCATGTTATAAACACAACGTGATAATGATTGAACATGAGTGCTTAATGGATAAGTTGGTAACCATAGTATTGCATGACAAGTCTTATGAATGTGAAATAAGGAATCTAGACTTGGTATTGCATGAGTAGATGCATTACTTGTAAGAGGACATGTTAATGTTAAGATATGTCTTAATAAAGAGTGTTTAATCACTAAAATGATGCCATGATTTGTGATTTTGATGTGCATAAGGTTGTAAGAGATTGTGGGGAACATGAAGGCTTGAAAAATAGCCTAAGTGTTGGCCACACGGGATAAGACACGATCGTGTGTCTCAACCGTGTGAGGGATACGGCTGAAGACACAGACGTGTGGCCCGACCGTGTGGTTCGATGTGCATGCTGACGTCATAAACATAGAGTTACACAGGACATGAGCGTGCCAAAGGCACATGAGCGTGTCTCTATGTCCACACAAGCGTGTGACCCTGTTTCATGGGAAAACTTTCTAAGTTTTCCTGAAACTTCTCAAAGTTCTCGGTTTAGTCCCGAATCGATTTCGATGAATGTTTTAGGCTTCGTAGACCCAAATAAGGGACGACATGCATATGTTTGAAAGGTTTTGAATTAAAAGAAATTTTATGGCTCGGATTTTGCATGAATGTGTATGTTTAAGTCCGGTAATGCCTCGTACCCTATTTCAGCGTCGGACATGGGTAAGAGGTGTTACACATAACATACTGAACTTAAGCACCTTACCCTTGATTTGTAGTTAAAGGATCATGAACTATTGCCTCAAAAATTAACAACATCCCAAATGATTAAAGAAAATTCCAGAAACAAGAAACGAAAGAACAAAAGAAAAGATAAAAGCAAAATGCAAAATTTGGAATTGAAATTGGCAGCTTGGGTTAAGGAAATAACAAAAGTGATAAATATGGGTTTTGGTTTTTAATTAAAATAAATAAAACAAAAAATAAAGATGGGATTTATTTAAAAAGGAAAGGATAAAAATAACATATATTAAATACTTTATTTTATTTATTTTTCAAACAAAACCCAAAAGATAAAAAATCATATATTAATTACTTGATTTTATTTATTTTTAAAACAAAACTCATTTAAAATCAACTCAAAATTTTTTACAACAAAACATATTTTATTTTAAATTACATAGGCCTAGGAACAAAAAATAATTGAATTTTGAGATTTTAACCGAAGACCCTAACACATAACTAGAGCCCCTAACCACTAAAACAAATACTTACTAACAATAAAATCTAACAAACCATGAAAACTAAAATTTTAGGGTGTTACAACTCTCTCCCTGAAAGAAATTTCGACATCAAAATTTACCTGATTCAAACATATGCGAATATTGTTGTCGAATCAAATCCTAAGGTTCCCATGTGGCTTCCTCAGTGCAATGGTTCTGCCACAAAACCTTTACCAAAGGAATAGATTTCCTCTTCAAAACCTTAACGTCTTGATCCAAAATTTGAACCAGCTCATTCTCAAACATCAATTCCGACCTTACCTCAATCTCCTCAATGGAAACAATATGAGAAGGGTCAGATCGATATTGCTTCAATATAGAGACGTGAAACACATAATGAATAGGTCCAACTCCGAAGGTAGCTCTAACTGATAAGCAACTGATCCCACTTGTTTTAAAATCCGATACAGCCCAATAAACCTAGGGCTCAGCTTACCCTTACATCCAAACCGAATGACCTTCTTCCGCGGAGATACCTTAAGGAAAACATAGTTACCCATAGCATACTCAGTATCTTGCATCTTCAGATCTAAATAAGACTTCTGTCTATCAGAAACCGCCTTAAGACGATCCTGAATCAATCTAGCTTTACCCTCAGTCTTGGAAACCAACTCAGGACCCAAAACCCATTGTTCACCCAACTCAGTCCACACAACAGAGTACGACACTTACGACCATACAGAGCCTCGTAAGGTGCCATCTGAATTCTGGACTAGAAACTGTTATTGTAGGTGAACTCGGCTAACGGAAAAAAATCCTCCCAACTACCTCAAAAATTGACTACACAACTCCGAAGCATATCCTTCAATATCTGAATCACCTTTTTAAATTGACCATCTATCTAAGGATGGAACATATTGCTAAAGTCCAACCTTGACCCTAGAGCCTTGTGAAGCTTCCTCCAAAATCGAGAAGTGAAATGAGGATCTCTATTAGAAATAATCGAGATTGGAACCCCACGAAGTCTCACAATCTCAGAAACATATAACTCGGTCAACTTCTGAAGAGAAAAGTCTGTCCTAATAGAAATGAAATGGGTAGGCTTGGTCAACTGATCCACGATGACCCACACAAAATCCTTCTTAGTGGATGCTAAGGGCAACCCAGTAATGAAGTCTATAGTCACACATTCCCTTTTCTAGATGGGAATCTTAAAGGGTTGAAGTAAAACCGAAGGAAACTGGTGTTTAGCTTTAACTTGTCGGCACGTTAGACATCGAGAAACAAAATTTGTTACCTCTCGTTTCAAACTAGGCCACCAATACAACTCACAGAGATCTTAGTACATCTTATTCCTACCGGGATGCATAATATAAAGGCTATTATTCGCTTCTCACAAAATGGATTGCCTAAAATCAGAATCATTACGCACACAAAGCTATCCTCGAAAACACAGAACCCCATCACTATTTAGCCCAAAATCAGAATTACTACCATCTTCAACCTAACAAAATCATAGTACCAAAGAATCATCCCCTAACTAGTTAACCTGAATCTGCTCAATCCAAGTCAGTTTTACTTGCAACTCCGCTAATAGACTCCTGTTATCAAACAAACTTAGGCGAGCAAACATCGCTTTCAAATTAGACATTGCTCTACGACTAAGGGCATCGGCTACCACATTGACCTTACCGATTTTATACTCAATAGTGCAGTCATAATCCTTAAGCAAGTCAATCCATCTACGTTGCCTAAGGTTCAACTCTTTCTGAGTAAGGAGATACTTGAGGCTTTTGTGATCGGTGTAAATAATACATCTCTCACCATAGAAATAATGCCTCCAAATTTTTAAGGCAAAAACAACTACAACTAACTCAAGATCATGTGTAAGATAGTTGCCTTCATGTGACTTAAGCTGTTGGGACACATCAGCCACAACTTTATCGTCTTCCATCAAAATACAACCCAAACTAATGTGTGACGCATCACTATAAACCATGGATTCCTTCTTGGATTTAGGTTGTATTAGAATAGGAGCCTGAGTCAAAATGGATTTAAGCTTCTCAAAGTTCGATTGTTTCTTACCAGTCTAGACGAATGGAGTGTTCTTATGCAACAACTTAGTTTGAGGAGCAGCGATAATTGAGAACCCGAATCTTCTATAATAACTTGCTAACCCAAGAAAGCTACGGATCTCAGAAGCATTCCTAGACTATTTCCACTCAAGCACAACCTCAATGTTCTTAGGATCAACTCAGATCCCCTCAGCAGAAACTACATAACCTAGGAAAGTTATCTCCTTCAACCAGAACTTAAATTTGCTCAACTTAGCGTAGAGTTGTTTTTCTCAAAGTATCTGAAGAACTACTCTAAGATGTTCATCATGATCATCCTTAATCTTAGAGTATACCAGAATGTCATTAATAAAAACTACAACGAATTAATCTAAATAAGGGTAAAAAATCTTATTCATAAGATCCATGAATGCAGTCGGAGCATTTGTTAAACCAAAGGGCATGACTAAGAACTCATAGTGCCTATAATGAGTCCTAAAAGTAGTCTTATGAACATCAACCTCCTTAACCTTAAGTTGATCATACGCAAAATGAAGATCTATCTTGGAAAACACAGAAGCCCCACGAACTAGTCAAACAAATCATCGATCCTTGAAAGTGGGTACTTATTTTTACCGTTAGTACTTATTCTTTACCGTTAACTTATTCAACTGACGGTAATCGATACACATCCTAATAGTACCATCTTTTTTCTTCAAGAATAGAACTGGTGCCCCTAACGGAGACACATTGGGATGGATGAACCCTCGATTAAGGAGTTCTTGAAGCTGAGCCTTTAACTCTATAAGCTCCTTTGGTGCCATGCGGTAGGGAGCAATAGACATCAGAGCTGTACCCGGTAGAAGGTCGATACTGAATTCGGCCTCCCAAACTGGAAGAAAACACGTTAACTCCTCGAGAAAAACTTCTAAAAACTCCTTAACTATTCGAATGTTCCCAACAAATGAACCTACAGAAACTGAGTCACTCACAAAAGCCAGATACGCTTCACATCCTTTATGAACTAACTTTTTAGCCATAAGAGCGGAGATCACATTAGATAAGTAGTCCCTATGCTCGCCAATCATAACCACTTCTACATCATTCGTAGATCTAAAAACCACCCTCTTAGTAGCACAATCCAAATTGACCTAATGTTCCACGAGCCAGTCTATTCTCAGGATTAGATCGAAATCCCCAAACAGTAACTCCATTAGATTAGCTGAAAACATAACCAATTGTATCTCCAGTGGTACATTCCTATACAGTCTATTAACCCGAACTGATTGACCCAACGAACTAAGTACAAAATATCTCTAGAAGTGTTCTTAACAAAAATTCCCAAGTTTGCAGAAATAAAACTAGCTACATAGGAATGTGTTGATCTTAAATCTATCAATGCAAAATTGGGAGAAGTATGAATAAAGAATGTATTGGCAATAACATCTGCGGTGTCTCTATCCTCACGAAATCTAGCAGTATATACCAATACAGGCTACCTCGCCTTAGTTTGGTTAGTACCTCTTCTCGGTGCTCTTTGACCTTTGCCCATATCATTACCAGTCCTTGCCGAACCACGGCCCCTAGGCAACTGCTGAACTACCCACTGAGGCTGAACAAATCCCAGAGTTGGAGCTCGCATTTGATTAGAATGCTGTGGACAATCCTTGATGCTGTGCTCCATCGACCCACATCGCAGACACATTTTTAACCTCCTCCAACATTTGCTTGGAAGGCATTATGGATGAGCCACAGTATGTGACACTAGAACCTCCAACCTTGAAGACCCATCAGATCTGACCTATTTCTTAGGCCTCTGAGCAGAATTAGAGGGCCTCGAATCCCTTTTATTCTTACCTCTCACACGCTCCTTATTTTCGCGCTTAACCTCTTCAGCTATTCTCGCCTTATCCACCAAGACAATGAAAAGCCCCTCTATTCACGGAGCTATCAGAACTCTCAGAGTATCCCTCAATCCCTCCTAAAAAGGGATACACTTTTCATATTTAGTTGATACCATCCCATGAGCATATCGGCTCAGTCTTAGAAATTTGACCTTATACTTGGCCATAGACCTATCTCTTTAGGTAAGGCTCATAAACTCGCGTCTACGAGTATCCATATAACTCGGCCCCCACATATTTACTTTGGAAGGTACTCTTGAAATAATCTCAAGAAATCTAGTCCGGTTGAGTACCCTTTTCAACCGTCAACCACCACCAGTACACCTCATCGCAAAGCAAAGATACTGCACCCTTTAATTTCTATTCAAGGGTACAATCAATATTGTTTATCAATCTTTTAGTGGCCTCCAACCAGTATTTAGCCACAAACTATGAGACTCCAATAACTCCTTAAAATAATTTAGCGCCATTAGACTGGAGTCGTTCAGTTTCCAACCCATGGCTCCCAAAACCAGAATGAGTCCTAATAACCCTTTTAAAACCCTCAGCATCGCTTGGGACAATGTGTCGTCCCCAGTCGACCGACTTTGAGACCCGATCTTAACAGTAGGTATAGTTAATGTCTCACTTGTATCCAAATTGGGCATACTGCCCATCTATGACGACTCAGCTCGAGCTCCTTTGTGATGCCCACCATGCCACAAGTACCACAACCATGAGTTCCCCATGCACTCATAATTTGTTTATCTACATTATAGAGTTTTATGTCTCAGTTCTGATGTTTCATTAACAAACATTTTATGCTCGGAATATTATCAGAAGAATTTACAATATTTCATTTTAGTATAACTATTTCAGAGTAGTTCTAATGGTTTCAGAGTTTTTTAAACTAAGAGTTTAACTAAGTCAGAAGTACTTACAGGATTGGCGATGGAGACTCGATATTTCACAGATATACTTTTTCAAATTAATCCAAAAATATAATTGACTCAGAAAACATTTTTCACAAAAATTTTGAACCCTAAACTTCACAGCCCAAGTTTTACAACCTGACTCTAAAACCACTAATTGTAACACTCAAAATTTGGCCTAGAGTTAGAGCCAAATCTGAAGTGACAACGTAAAATGGTTGAAAACTTAGCTTTTCGGAAACATTGAAAAAAACACATTTTCTATTACTTAAAAACTCCAATGTAGTAGAAACCATTTTTAATTAGTTATTTAGTTGGAACCATGAACAATTACGCTTACTAAAAAAATTAGTTACTTTGTAGTAGAATTATTTAGGTTGTCATTCTTTTAGAAAACCTGGTTTGTTGTTTCAAAATCTATTTATTTACGGGAAAACTGATTTTTTTTAGAAAATATGTTCAATAAACCTTCACGTGTAAAAGAGAAATAAGTTCAAAAACCCAAACAGTCCCAAAAGTTCAAAATTGCAAAAAAAATAAACATTGTAACCCCAAAATAGGATAGTAATAAAAAAAATAATTAAACGAATTGATTTTATATCCGAGCTCTCATCGCACCGACCCGCCTAAGTCTGAGGATTACCTGAGAAAAACAATCAGATAGAAAATGATTTTTCGAACTCAGTGTATAAGGAATTACTTGAAATAGTTAATATATATCAGATAAATTTATTAGAAATAGATTTATAACAGAGCAGAATAGATACAACATATGATCCTACCCCAACCGCTACACACCATCTTCAACCATCCCAATACATCATACGAGTATTAAACACCCATCCATTCCTATACACTACTTAGTGTCAATAGGACACTTTATAGAATAGTTGCAGCTAAGCTGTCGGATTAATAGGCGATTTACCGCCTTTCTACAAAAACACTTCCTCCACATGTTATTTACAACCCAACCTAGATGCAGATATAAAATTTAGCAGATACCAAACATATTCAGAGCAGAAATCATACATGCTGTATTTTACATGCACAACATATTAGATACAAATCATATACTTAACATAAATTTCTGGGTTTATTTATCAATTGGTATCTTAACTACTCTTACAGATAGTAGAAACTATTTAACAAATGTCCAGATTTCATGTTTTACAATACATTTACTCACATACTAACCCTACGGAAGGCCCATGGTCGATCGGGACTTCGTGTACGACCCTAGGAAAAATTTCAGATTTTTGGGCCCACACGTCCGTGTGGCCTACATGGCCTACATGCCAAGCCTGTGTGGCTCACATGCCCATGTAGTCCACACGACCCAAAATAGAATGGATCGTGTGACACACACAGTGTATCACACGATCGTATGGAACACATGGTCTGACACACGGTCATGTGGCATCGACAACAAACTTTTTTGGCTTTCGTCGGTTATTGATTTTTGCGTTTTCGATAAACATATGGATAACTTTGATTCCAAATCAAACACGAGTAATCCCAAAACCTAAATTGACAATTAACAAAATCAATTTCTATAATGATTCACAAAATCGTAACTAATAATCGACCCTAATCAAACTAAAACAACCCTTCATAACACATCCACGTACTTACTGATGAACGAACAACTATAACACAAATTCTCAATTGCTAGAGAGTCACCCACTGCCTCTTGTACTACTCCTAAAAAACGCATTAGAATAAATAAAGTATCACTATAACATCCTAAAATAGGGCCTAGTCAGAATGGTGGTTTCGGGACCACAAATCTGACATCAAAATATTTACTTTATAATTATTCTAAGGCCTAGAATATGAGTATATGCATGTGTTAAAGTTTCATGAAGAAATTCTTTGAGTAATGTGTTCAATTGGAAATTAGGGACTAAATTGAATAAATTACAAAACTTGAATTCTAGAAGCAATTTGTATGAAATTATTTTGGGTTATGAATTAGAAGATCTTGGAGAAAAATTTTCCCAAATTCTAAGTTTTTGGACAAAAATTGGCTTGCATGGATGGAATTCTAAGGAAAGGGCTTAAGGGCATTTTGGTCATTTGGTATTTTAATGAAATAAAATGGGAAAAATGAACCAAAATCAGCCCATTCTCTTCCTTGTCCAGCCCAAACTTTAAGGGTTTCCATAGCTAGGGTTTTCAAAGCTTTCCAAGCTCAATAGTAAGTGCTCCCAAGCCTAGTTTTTCATGCTCTTTGTATTTTTGAAATCTCGGTAGCTTGCTCTCTACATTTCTACCTATATTTCATGCTAGGGTTCATGTTTAAAAATTTACCCATGCATGAGTTGCTTGTATTTTGATGGATTGTGGAGGAATATAAAAGATGAATGTGTATTAAACATCTTTTCCTAGTTGATTTTCATGAAAAACCCTTATAGGGACTATTTTGCAAAAGATGTAAATGTGTGGTAGAAATGAGAAAATAATGGAAAATTTGGGCTACCATAAGAAGAAAAAGTGTTCGGCTAGGCTTGGGTAAGATAGAAAGTGCATGTGTTTCATTATACGAGCCTAGGGACTAAATTGTAAAAATGTGAAAAGTTAGGGGCAAAACGGTCATTTGGATCAGGGGTAGATATTAAACTTGAAATGTATAATGTAGTGTATTAATGAGTTAAATTTTGTTGCTATAGACCCCGAGGAAAAAATTTCGGAGGTCGATCGAGGTAAACGTACGGTTTCGAAATAACCGAAACACAACTCCGAAAAGAATACCAGGTAAGTTCAGATAACTTAAAGTAAACCCCTAATATGCATAATTGAATGATTTATGAATGCATGATGATTGCATTTATTATTAGCATGAAATATCATAGAAATGCATATTTGATGGTAACATGTGAAAAATGTCGCGGATGAGGTTGACAAAGGGAATTCGATGGATGAACCCTCATTGATATATGTAAAGAGATCCTGCATGTGTTGCAGTAAGGATTTAGCCCGGACGGGTAATCCGTGATCTCAAGTATGAAAAGGATCTAACCCGGACAAGTGTTTCTTGAATGATCAAAGCCTCCCGAATAATATGTATGCATTATGGATTTAGCCCGGACGGGTAATCCGATTAGAGTTTAAATTTAGTCTGGACTGGTAATTTAGATCCGAGCGCATTAAGGGTGTTTTTCGTTATAAGGGATTTAGCCTAGACTGGTAATTCAGATCCGAGCTCATTAAGGGTGTTTGTCGTTATAAGGGATTTAGCCTGAACTGGTAATCCCAACATCACTTTATGAGTTCATGATATGGGGGATTTAGCCTGGACTGGTAATCCTACCATGAGATGTGAGGTTCGCGGGAGTGCATATATGTGAAATGATCATTCGTAAGAATTAATGGATAATGGGTATTCCATCGAGATTTTCTAGAAACTCAACGGGATTAATATGATGTATGTCAATAAGATGATGAATGATGAACTCATCTACATAAATTACATAATGCTTTGTTATGTAGCTAACTCATTGATTGAGTGCATGCGATAGGGAATCATTCCATAATTGATGATTTCATGATTTAAATATAGATGTATGCTAATTACTCGGTAAGTTTACTTTTCGGTTATTCGAGCTTACTAAACATATAAATGCTTACCCCTCTCTTTTTTCTTGTCTCACAGAGTTCAAGGACTCGAAAGGATTAGAAGACAATTGGAGAGTCAACACACTATCAACTAGACAAGCTTTGGTGTAAAGACTTTGTTTGTTTTGTTCAATGGCATGTATAGTATTTTTGAGTATTTTGTTATATGTGTCATTTGATTTGCCAAATGAAGGCATGCAAAATATGTTTATTTCTTTGTATATGGTCACGAAAATTGGCTTAATTGAAGTAGGCTATGTCCTATGAATTTATGCACGGTTTTATTTACAAGTGATGGGTCGTTACCAATTCGCAATGAGTCACATGAATTGGCCAATTTCGGATGAATTAAAGTGACATAGGAACCCATAAACACTAAGTGGGAAATGACCTATCATGTATGAAACCAATGATATGAGGTTTCCATACATCTAGTTTAATCAAGATTATTTACAAGTGTATAATTGTGTTTTACTTTGAATTTGGTAACCACTAAGCACAAGTAGTAGAAAGGGGTGACTAAAGGCTTGGAAAATAGTCTATTAGAGTCCACATGGTTAGACACACAGGCGTGTGTCTAGGCCGTGTGTGACACACGGTTTGTAACACCCCTCGCCCATATCCCTCGCCGGAACAGGGTCCGAGGTGTTACCCGACTTAAACTCAATCAATCACACAAAAATCGTGCTGTAAAATTTCAATCAATTTAAAAGTTTTTACAAAAATCGTGCTGTAAAATTTCAATCAATTTAAAAGTTTTCTTTTCACATGCAATCTGTCCCATATATGGGCTTACGAGACCCAAAACATATATCTGGGGTGGTTCGGGACTAACGGGGAATTTAACGAAACTTGGAAAATTCATGCTTTAATCATTATAAACTCATCACGTAATACCATAGCACATACATGCATAATTAAAATGGGTTTACAACCCCATAATCAAAATAGGCCAACATATATGGTTAAAGCCATATCACAAACTCTAATATTTACACACCTATCCATGCCATAGACTCAAAGTACTCGAAATCACTACACCAATAGCGTTAGCTCGACAGTGTGATAATATCTCCGGTGAACTCCAACTCGAGCAAACCTGGAAACCCTAGAGAACATGAGAAAGAAGGGGGGGGTAAGCTTTACGCTTAGTAATTTCTTAAGAAAACAATTAGCAGCTCATTTACATGTTTTATCAATGTTTACAACATATACTCAAGTTCACGATAAGCTAACTTCTTGAGCAACAGTCCCTAAATTATTTATAACTGGAGCTACGAAACTCCAAATCAAGTACTGTTAATTTTTCCTGAAAACAGACTCATATATCTTCCATCCATAAAAGTTTCAGAATTTTTGGTTTGGTAAATCAATACCAGATTTTTCTTAAAATTTTTCCTGTTTCACTATTTTACTATTTTGACCATTCTTCACTTTGAATCAGATTTCTTGTTGTACAGAATCCAAAACATGTTCTCGTTTATTTCATTTGAAACTAGACTCATTAAGGCGTCTATGCATATAAATTTTATTTTATAACCATCATTGTACAATTTACAATGATTTTCTAAAAACAGAACAGGGGACCTCGAAGTCATTTTGACTCTGTCCCACGCCACTTCAAACATCTCATTATCGGTAATTCTTTTCTTACACAATTTCTTTTATAAGAAACTAGACTCATTAAGCTTTCATTACATAATTTATTCAGCCTCTAACTCAACTCCCACTATTTATGGTGATTTTCCAAAAATCATGGTACTGCTGTTGTCCCAAGCAGATTTATTACAATCTACTCTTTCACACATTCTTTGCTTTCATATTATTTAAACATGTATATCATGTCATTCAAGATTGAACTTATATAACGTAGGCATTTAAATTGCTTCACTATCAACTTTAATTCAATCAAAATGAACAAAATACAATATCATATCCACATTTAATTTTCCATGATCATAATCACATATAACAATCATATACTTCCACATAACTTCACAGATTTACCGAATGTATCACGATCACATTTATAGTTGTAACACTTATTCACATATGCATCACTTTATACACTTATAATTCAATCCAAATCAAAATTGCATACGAGTACATAATACGTACCTGGCCCTCATAATGTAACATACATAATCAGTAGTAGTTTACCTCGAACATTCAAATTCATAATCTTATTCGAATCATCGGCTTAAGCCTGCTAGGTTTAAACCCCGAATTCAATCACCAACACAAAGCCTATGGGTCTTTAAGCCCGGATATAGTACCAGTACGAAGCCTGCAGACCTTAAGTCCGGATATAGTACCAGCACGAAGCCTGCGGATCTTAAGTCCGGATACAATTCCAGCACGAAGCCTGCGGACCTTAAGTCCGGATATAATTCCAGCACGAAGCCTGCGGGTCTTTAAGCCCGGATATAATTCCAGCATATAGCCTGTGGGTTTTTAAGCCCGGATACACATCAAATATCATGCATATTTAATCATATATTAACACATCTCATTCAACATATCACATTAGTAGTCATTTGCTACATTCGGATATAAGCTCCATATGAACACCATCATTTACATTTCGGTTCAAAAGTCATACATAAATATCACATATCCATTTCACGATTCAAGCTTAACCCATAGTGACCATTCGACTATAAGTCATATACATAAATTATTTATCACACAACTTAACTCAAGTAGAACCAAAAGGTAACAATTCATCTAATATACACATATCAAGGCATCATCAATTATACACTAAAGGTGACTACTCAAAACTTACCTCGGATATATTTGAGTGGTTGCGGAAAGGCTACTCTATTACTTTCTCTTTTCCCTTATCTGATTTTGATCCTCTTTGCTCTTGAGCTTAATTAAAACAAATAGATTTGTTTAATTACTTACTCAGCTTTATTTCTTAATAGTCACATTTGACAATCATATATAACTTCAATATGTATTATATTTTATAAAATATGCCATGACTCGATTTCATGCTTATTTAATCTATATCTTATTCGCATAAACAAGCAAAGGTTCACATAACTTATCATGCTTCCTTATACATGAATTTAACCATATTCCCGAATGTCTCTATAAGCACAAGGTACATACATAAGGTATATATATATACCTATATATGACTATCACAATTTAATCATTTACTCATATTTATGCACAACCGCGTATACACATGCATATATATAATGCATGCTTTAATATCATATCCTTTTATTTATTTTACAAATTACACTATAGCTCCAAGACATATAGCTAACTCCGAATGTCAACTTATTAAACATTTACCACATTACCAATTGCCATTTATCATCAATGCCGCACACACAAATACATACATACTCATATGCATAAAATCCGTTTATGTTTAATCTATAACCCATTTGTCCTTAACTACTCAAACTTAGCCTTCATATTTAATTCCATTTTATGACCGAATGTAACAAATTCATATAGGTTTCACCTATGCCAAACAATGACCGAACCATTTAATCATGCTTATGGCCGATTATCATATTAACACGAGACACACAAACATCAATATCCAAGTATGCTAATATATCACACCATCAACTAAATCATACAAATAGAAACATAAAATTCATTTGACCTATTATACTTTCATGTGCACATTTTTAACCATATAGCCAACACCTTAATAAACAATTTAAATACATATCACCTACCAATTCACATCTCTAAAATCCCCGATACAATCATTTTTTTTATCATAGCCGAATGCCACAAAACAAGGCATCCAAAATCTCAAATCACTTTATATAATCCATTCGGCCATTTCAAATTAGACACACAAAATTTATTTTTATTTTTCAAAAACTATCAAACCCGAATCAATATAACATTAAACTCCATATTAATCCACCCTTAGTACATTCGACCATAACATAGGCACATATACATTTAACTTGATTTCTTCATGAAAAATAAAGGCTATAACCGAATAGTCTTTAACCATTTAAAACTACAAAGCACAAATTATAACTTCAATTTACAAGCTT
The DNA here is from genome assembly GCF_007990345.1 of Gossypium hirsutum. Lineage (NCBI taxonomy): Eukaryota > Viridiplantae > Streptophyta > Magnoliopsida > Malvales > Malvaceae > Gossypium > Gossypium hirsutum. The sequence continues at coordinate 42,193,002 of NC_053427.1, forward strand.
ATATCATAAGAATTTCTCCATTATAATTTTCAAAGTATATTCGGCTATAACACAAGCACACTTAATTTTTACATTTACAAATTCAAACTTTTTTTTTAAACTTAACATACTTTTATAATTTCAACCGAATAGAGTACTTTTATTAATTCAAAACAAAACATCAAAGTATCATTTCTAAATGAAAAATCCTCTCATGACCGATTGCTCCCATAGCTACCAAAATGAAAATTTGCACATGGGTTATGGAGGAACTAAGAAACTATCCTAAAATACACTTCAAATATACCTCCAATTAAAATCACCAAGGCCAAATATCAAAGAGCCCTTTTGTTCTACCTTCGATTTTGAGCTTGCTCCATTGCCGAAATCCTCAAAGTATATTTCTTCATTCTTTCTCCAACATTCGGCAAGAACAAGGCAAGGATGTATGGCCTTTTTTTTTATTAATCACACCCATTAACTATTATAATATTAATATGTAAGGCATATATGGCTATTCCACCATCACCATGGTCGGCCACTTACTTAAAAATAGGGAATTTGACATGCAAATCCCCATATTTTAAGCCATACAATATTTGACCACTACACTTCAACCTATCACAATTTCAATGTTTTCACATAAGTCCTTTTTAATTAATTTCACATTTAAAAGACAAAATCAAAGTATGAAATTTTCACACATACACTTTCACTTATAATAGACATAGAATATAACATTTAATTATTCTTGTGACTCGATTTTGTGGTCCCGAAACCACTTCCTGACTAGAGTCAAATTAGGTCTGTCACACGGTTCCCTCCCATGGGCGTGTGCTATGGCCGTGTGTCCCCTACACTTAAAATTTTAGCTCAAAGTTGTACACGGGTAGGCCGCACGGGCGTGCACCATGGCCGTGTTTAAAAGACAGTGTCGTCCACGGGCAGGCAGCACGGGTGTGTGCCATGGCCGTGTTGATGAGTCAGTGTTGCCCACGGCTGAAGAGCATGGGCGTGCCCCAAGTCACACGGGCATGCGAGTCCACACGGCCCACCTACACGGGCGTGTGACACTTTATGATAAGAAAAAATTTCCTAAGAAGCCCAAGGTTTATCGAATGTACCCGAATTTGTCCCGCACTGCCTCTAGATATGTTATAGGCCTCAAAGGCCTATATAAGGGACGAGTTGTTCATGGATGAAAAGCTTAAAATTTTGAGTAAAACTTAGTGACCCAATTTGGTACGTTTCAAAATGTAAAGTCTTGGTAATGCCTTGAACCCTATCCCGGCGTTGGGTATGGGTGAGGGGTTACAATCACTATACCGATTTAACGCAACCCAACGTCCAACAAAACTACAAATAGCGCATAACATAATGAACTTAACTCCTTACCATTGGATTTGCAGTCAAAGGATTATAAACTATTACCTAAAAAATTAACAACAGCCCAAACGACTAAAGAAAATTCCCAAAACAAGAAATGAAAGAACATAAGAAAAGATAAAAGCAAAATGCAAAATTTGGTATTGAAATTGGTGCGTGAGTTAGGGAAATAACAAAAGTGATAAACGTGGATTTTGGCTTTTAATAAAAATAAATAAAACAAAAAATAAAGATGGAATTTAGTTAAAAAGGAAAGGATAAATACAATATATCTTAAATACTTTATTTTATTTATTTTTCAAATAAAACCCAAAAGATAAAACATCATACATCATATACTAATTACTTGATTTTATTTATTTTTAAAACAAAATTCATTTAAAATAAACTAATTTTTTTTACAACAAAACATATTTTATTTTAAATCAAATAGGCCTAGGAACAGACAAAAACAATTTAATTTTGAGATTTAAACCCAAGACCTTAACACATAACTAAAACTCCTAACTACGAAAACAAATACTTGCTAACAATAGAATTTAACAAACCATGAATACTAAAATTTTTTATCGTTACAATTAACGCCCGAATTTGATAATTTTCTAGCTTTAGTTTAAGTTTTGGTAAGAAATTTTTTAAAAAAAAGTTGATTTGAATTTTAAATTAATTAAAGTAAATGTAATTTAACAAAATTTTAATTAAAGGAGATTATAAATAATTTTGGGTTTGTTTTTATTTAGATTATTGTATACAAAAACATAAGAGAACCTAATTCTTCTCTTTTATGACATGAAGAACATGATGAACATCTAGAAATTTTGTTAGAGTTTTTGGGTTAAAAACATTTAATTATTTTGTGGAATTAATGAATTATTATTTTTTATAATTTTTTTAATATTATATATATTATTTTTTAATATATTTTTATATTTTTAAAAATTGTTATATGAGTATATGATAAAATATATTTTTAATTTAAAAATGTGAAATGATATGTTTTTATTAGCCACTTTTTTTTAAACAACGTTAAAATAATTGGACCAAAATATATAACAGAATGATATTTTAGGTACTAAATTAAAAAAAAAAACTAGATACTAAATTAGGAAAAAAATATACTTCGTGAGCTAAATCGTAAATTAAAACCTTTTATTCTACCTAATTATTATATGACAAACCAAATAAATTTTGATTTAATCCATTGATTCAATTTGATGTGACAATGTTAATTCTAATATTCGCACACCTTACCCTTTCAAACACCTAAAAGGCTTAAGTCTATCATACAATTATCCCCAAGTCAAATTCTGTTATTAGATCTTGTATTTAGTGTAATTTGTAGATTTAGTATTTGTACTTTAATTTGATTAAATTTTGTTATTATACTTTTTAAATTTTAAAATTTTAGTCTTGACCAAACAGTAGTAGTTAAATTTGTTTGGTTAAATTTAGCTATTAGTTTTATATTATGTGTAAAATTATAGGTTTAGTCCATGTTCTCTAACTAGATCATTCTTACTCTCTATATTTTTTTAATTTCAAAATTTCAATCCTAATGCAAACAATAGTCGATGAATATATTAACTAGGTTTTTTGTGAACACTATGTAAAAATAGCAAGCTAACATGGCATTATAGATGTGATAATATATTTGATGCAATAAATTTTGAAACTAATAAAACTTAATGAATTTAATAAATATCATTCGACCAAGACTAAAAATTTGAAATTCTAAAAATGACCAAATTAAAGTACATATACTAAATCCAAAACTTATGCAAAGTACAAAATCTAATAGCATAATTTGACCCTATCTTGAAATCCCTAATTTAAATTTTCAACTCACACTTAAATCTTAATAGACAATTCTTTTCTTTTTTCTTTTTCGGGATTCGAACCCAGGTCACAGAAACACTTAATTCTTAATTACTAACTTAATCATATCTTATATAATATTTTACTATATTTTTATAAGACACATGTTATAACCTTGATCTTGCTCGTAAAGTTTAAAAATTCTATTCCTAATTTACCAAATATTTTTCCTTAAAAGCACTAATTAGAATAAAAAAAGCTTGAAAGTAACCTGAATTTAAAGAAAAACAAAGAAGCTTGGCAGAGGATTCGAACTTTGGGCCGCATGCAACCAGATGAGACGCCATGTTAAAGAAAAATGTGTTCTGTATAAAACGTTTTTCAAAAAGTGTGTGAGGGTGTGCTTTTACAAGGTCAGTTGCCTAATCAACAAAAGAAACAAACTGTTTGTCCAGATAAGGGGGTTTATCTTTTTCTTTTTTTTTTTAAATGGTACATATCACTAATTTTACTATTTCAAAATAATTAAACCGAGAGATGCTTTTTTCATGTTAATTATAAAGTTATTACAGGTACATTTTGAAAGAAATATATATTTATATATGCAGTGGAGGGGAATAAATTCTTATTTTCCATAATCAAGTGTAGAACAAGAAAAAAGACAAAGGAAAAGAGATTTCAAATTCTAGATTTGTGCTAAAGGTGAACTTGTTAAATCCAAATTCAAAATTTTTAATATCAAAACTAAAAACAAATTACAGATTTAAATTTAAATTCTTTTCCCTTAAGTCTAAATTTTTCAAAGTATTAATTAAATTATCAAATCATTCATTCCCACGTAATTGTATTTAAAAATAAAAATAATAAAAAATCTAAATTGAAGCATATAAAGACATAATATCTTAATCAAACAGTATATATAACATGTTGATTAAATAACACCTTGGTCAAATAATGTCTTCATTTGATAATGAAGCAAATGAAAGAGAAGCGGAAGGAAATTGCAGCAACTAAAGACGAGGATCCATTGGAAAGTACACTGTGTAGCTAAACCTAGGCCCAATCATTAAAATGAACTAGTCAAAGAAAAAAAAATCAAAATTGAGCTGGCTACAGTCAACGGAAAACAATCACCCCCCAAATATAAGGGAAATTGGTCCATATGATTTTTTCAATTCGTACTAGTTTGTAGTGATTATTCTACCTAATTCTGATTATATGACAGACTAACTAATATCTGGTTTAATCCATTCATTCAATCTGATGTGATGAGATTCATACACCTTACACTTTGAGACACTGAAAAAGGCTCAAGTCTATCATACGACTATCCCCAAATCCCTAATTTATTTTTCAACTCACACTTAAATCTCAATAAACACACACTTAACTCTTAAGCACCAACCTACTTAATCATATTTTGTCCGTTTGTCCGTTAAGTTCAAGTTTCATAACTGTTATTAATATTTTTAGAGTTAAAGTCTGACCTCATTTTAAATTAGTCATTCAACTTTAAAATATTCTTATTACATCTTCAAACATTTTAAAATCGTTAAATTAACTACTAAATGAGACATCAAATCTTATGTGACATAATTAAAAACAAAAATTTTAAAGAATAATGAATATTGTAAGAATTTTAGTTTTAAAGTTTCTGAAATTTTTATAAAATCTACCGTTCACTCTTTCTTTTTTTAATTTTACTTTATTTTTAATTTTTAAATTTAAAAGTTATGCAACAATATTTTACTTTTCCTTAAAATTTTCATTTTAAATTGTCACATAAGATTTTATGTGTCATTTAATACTTATATTAACAATTTCAATAATAGGACTTGATTAATATAACATCAATCATTTGAGGATGTAATTAGAACATTTGAAAATTTAGAGACCAATTTAAAATGAGTGTCATAGTTTGAAGATGTCTAATGCAATTAATTCCATTTTTATGTTAGAATCATATTTACAATTTTGTTAAGAGTAACATTAATAACTGGGTACATTTATTTTTTGATGGAGTGGTGGCCAGAGTTTCCGAGAATGCTTCTACTGGCGAGGTGGTTGGTGATTAGACTAGAAATTGGATATTGAGCTTTAATCATTTTTTGGGCAAATGCTCGCCTTTTGAGGTAGAATTTTTGGGCATTCTAGACGGACTTCTCATTCTATTAAATAAGGGTTATAAGAGAGCCACGATTCAGACAAACAATCTTGAGGTGGTTAGAGCTTTGACCATGGAGGAGTCGGTGGGTTCAGGTATTACCTTGCTCAAATGATTCAACGTCTATTGTGTTTTGAAGGTTAGTGGGAGATCAAGTAGTACCTTGAGATTGCAATTTAATTTCTGATCATTTTGCAAAGATTAGTCTTTCATGGCAGGCTGCCTTACAAATCTTTGAAGTGCCTCCTGAATAATTAAACATTATAATATCATGTAATACTATATTCTTTCCATTATAATCTATATTATCATAATTACATATAATAGTAGTACATTATATATTATATATTATTTATTATTATACTAGTTGAAATGTGCTCTAAGCCTCTACACTTTCCATACATTTGAAAGTTAACCCTCCTAATATAGTATATAATGCTATATAATATCATATAGTGTATAATATATTAATAGTTTATATATATGAATCAATGTTTAACATTATAATATCATGTAATACTATAATTTTTTGTTATAATCTATATTACAATAATAGTCATATATAATAGTAGTACATTATATATTATTTTTTATTATTATACTAGTTGAAATATGCTCCAAGTCCCAATATTTTTCATACATTTGAACGTTAGCCATCTTATTATATTATATAATACTATATCATATCATATCATATATTTATAGTTTATGTATTTGTATTAATGGTTAAACATTATAATATCATGAAATGCTATACCTTTTTATTATAATCTATGTTATAATAATAGTTATATATGTAATAATATTTTTAGTAATAGTTATATATTATATTATTATTTTATATATTAGTAATATACAAATTTAATACATCGGTTTAAGGTTAGGTTAGATAATCGACTTGGGTAATAGTTATATAATATATTATGATATTATCTTTAAAGTTTAATTTTTTAGATTTTAATAATTGTCAATTTTATATATTTATTGTACATATATAATTATAGTATTAACAATATTTTATATTAAATTAATGTTTTTAAAAAAAATTATTTCACTTTATAATTTAACATAAAAATTTATTATTAATTAACTTTCCTATTAATAAAATTTTACTCACTTATTATTGACCTTATTGCTAATCTAACAACCTATAAGTTTGACCCTAAAAACCATTTCACATATCATACTTATAACATCGAATTCAAACACTTAACTATTATTCCATAATCTCCAACAAAATCTCACTTGTTCAAACATTTCATATATATAATTAAATATACCAAACATTCATGTTAATCTATCACATTTCCCATACTTAATAATTATATTTAAAGCTACTATTTCAAGCCATAAGCAAACATATCAACATGCCAACCAGCACATATATACTTTATACATGACCTTTCTCACTTTGCTTCTACAAATACTGCAATTCAACTCCTATTTACATGCTACATAAACTGAGTTGAACAATTAAAAGTATACTAATGGAAGTTGGATAGTGTGGTCTTTGATCCGATCACCAAGTTCCGCAAAATTTTAACTACAGGAAACAGAATACGAAATAGAGTAAGCTTTAAATAAGCTTAGTAAGTTTATAGGTTTAAAACAATATAACTTACCTTAATTCCCACATTTACATAATAAAACAATTAACTAAACAATTTTCTCTATTACCACAATTCATATCATCAGGTGAGTTCATCATATAAAAATTGTAAAGCATTCCATTAAATATAATTTAGTCTCAATCTAATCTATATAAAAAAACCATTGAACCTATGAACTTTTACATTATACATCTATGCTTTATCTCATTATAATACTTTTACCATTCATCATTATCCAATTGCAACAACAATTTAGCCCAATGAACTATAATGAACAAATACAAATACATAGGTAACCACCCAAAACATACCGGATTGCTCAAACGAGCCATACCATCCTTGAACACACCTGGGCACTAAGTTCCAAGCTCGGAGGCTACACATCCTCCTCTAGAAACACACCTGGATCACTATAAAGATAGCTCGGCAATCTGCAACAAATGCTAGATTCTGATAAGTTTAGTGAATAAACAGTACGTCATCATCTTGTCTCATATCAAACCTGTCCAATACATGAAATAACTCTATTGGCATGCCAATTGTATCCTATCATATTTTCATTCGAGCTCAGTACACATATTAGTAACTTTTTACAATTCAATCCTTTTTCACCTTTTTATCCAATTTGTAAAAAGTTTCAAATACATTCATACATAATAAAATACACAATTCAAATATAAACATTACAAAAATACATATAAATATATCGTATGAACTTACCAAGGGCAAACAACAAAAGTAGGAGTGTTAGGGATTAATCTGTAATTTTTCTTTTTCCTTGATTATCTATTGATTCTTGATCTATACAGTAATTTATTTCCAATTATTAGTTCCAAACACTTTAAATTATCTCATTTCATGTATATGACATCTTTTATTCATTTTTCATAATTTTCCTAAATTTTTTCTATTTATTCAATTTAGTCCCTAAAACCAAAACAACTATCACTTCCACAATTGAGCCTCATTTTTTCAATCTCGAAAATCTAAAATTACTGAAATTTTATGCTAATTTTGAATTATTTTCATCTTAGTCCCTACATTGAAACTAACCAATTTCACTACACAAATTAGTCCCTAATCCTTTCTAAACTTACAACCAAGCTAATCAAGACTAAAATCTTCCAAGAACATCAATGAAAAACTTTTAAAACATCTAACAGTTTTGAAAGCAAAGATACGATTTAGCTAAATCAAGTTACAACAAACTCAAAAACATAAAAATTACGAAAAATGAACTTGAATTAGACTTACATGCAAGAATAGAAGCTTGACCGAACCTTAAATTGTAACGCCCCAAAATTTATGTGTTTGTTTTTGTACATGTGTGACACACAAGTGTGTATCTGCTTTAGTGGTTAAGTGTTCTGGGTGTGTCTGAGATTGGGAAAATTTTTGTTTTTATATGAATAAATCCATATCTTTGGTCAGTAGGTTTAATAGGAAAAATGTTTAAAAATATAACAGAATGGGCCTGCTGGTCTAGTGGTTAAGTTAAGTGTTAAGTTATTAGTGGTTTGGAATTCGAATCTTTGTGCGAGTAAGGGAATTATTTTTGCTGGAGGTCGTAGGAGTGTTTGAGTAAAATTGGATTCTGAGTAGTGGAGTTTGAGTGGGCAAGTGGGGGTGTAAATTGGGGGATTAGGGAGTTATCGGGATTTTATTTTATTTCCCATTATCGAAATTTCTTTCTCTTCCCTAAAGACTCTTCCGTTTTCTCTTCTTTTTTTTTTTGCTACTGAAAATCCCATTGTTTTCCCTTTCCTTTCCATTTTCGTCTTCCCTTTTCAATCGTTTCTGTTGTTCTTCAGTCGGTTGCACGTTCGGTAAGTTAAAAGTGTGTTTTTGGTGTTTTGATTAATTAGTTGATAGGTTACTAAGGATTCGTTTGGTGATTAGGGGCTCATCGAAGGGCTGGTTATCACTCATCGACATTCTAAAGGCATGGAATTTTTGCCAATCGATAGAAGGTAATAACTTATCACTCGAAAGATGATTACCTTGTTTCGGGGTTTGATGAATTCAATTTCTAAGTGATTAATCGAATGTATATTTATCAATATTTAGGTTCGGGAGTGCTCAGAATTTAGATTAGCTTCTAACATTTCCAGGTGTGTACTCGTTTGCATAGAAAATGGGAATCGGTAAAAGCTGAAAAAGCTTTTTGTCGATGCCACTCAACCATGTGGTAGGCCGTGTGAGAGGACACGATCGTGTGATCAACGAGGCCAGGCCGTGCACAAATGACACGGCCGTGTGCGGTACACGGGCACAACCAATTGGGTCGTGTGGGCCAACACGGGTGAACCACATAGGTGTGTGGGATTCTGGATCAGGCCGTGTGATCCATATGGCCAAGGCCAATATGGGCCGTGTGGGCCATATGGGCGTGTGGACCCATACCGGCAGGCCACATGGGCGTGGGAGCCCATTTTTTCTGAAAAAGTTCTGTAAGGTTGCACGAGTTGCCCAAGTCGACTGTGACCTACTATAGGGACAGTAAGTATTATCTGGACCCTGATGATTGTTTTATGATTCACTAAACTAGACTACGATCACGATAAAGGGAAGCGCACCTATCGAATGGTAGTATAGCTATGATGAGTCCAGAATATCGTATCCATTAGGACTAAAAGTACAAGTAATAACTATCTTTCTATTATTTAGCCTATAATTAAAGGGATTTATTTTAATTTCAAATTAACTAAACTAGTTAACTAATGAACGTGACAGAGAGTGAAGGAAATAATCGAATAAACTAATGATAAAGATAATACTCAAGGAAGAATCCACCTAGACTTCACTTATTATTATGACTCCGAATTAAACGATTTATTCACTTGTCTTGATCCGTAGAAATCCCTAAATTATGTTAATATCTTTTTCAACACTAAGAACAACTGACTGTAGGTTGATTAATTGAAATCTCTTTCTAATTAAAACCCTTATTGTCGCATTAACTCGATCTATAGATTCCCTTATCAGATTTGACTCTAATCCGGTAGATTTATATCGCCCTATTTCTAGGGTTGCATGCAACTCCGCTTAATTATGGTAGATCTACTTTTGCTCCACTGAATAAGCACATCAACTTGAATTAATATCTTGAAAATATTAAAACAAGAATTAAGAACACATAATTAAGAACAAGAATAAGTATTTATCATCTAATTCAGAAAATTAAATAACAAGATCCACCATAGATTTCATCCTTCCTAGGTATTTAGGGAGTTTAGTTCATAATTCTAGGGAAAAACGTCTCAAAAATAAGAAAACAACAAAACATAAAGAATCCCAAAAAACTTCAAGAGAAATTGAAGGGAGATCTTTAGTCTAGAAGGATATCCTGCTTTCGAATTGAATCCCTTGGCATTCTTCGAGTAATTTTTTCTTTCTACTCTGTATCTTCCCTTAGGTCCTCTTTTTGTATGTATTTATAGACTTTAGAATGCCCAGAAACCCTAAAAATTAGCTTTTTCTACATGTTTGGGAAATAGGGATCGATATCGACACGGGCTGACACATGGGCGTGTGGCTAGCCTGTGTGTCTCACACAGGCATGTGCTCAGCCCGTGTGGAAATGGTCTTGGCCGTGTGGATCCTTAAATCAGCCCGTTTTGTCCATTTTTGGCCCGTTTTCTGCTCTTTTGTTCCCCTATGCTCTCTTAAGTATAAAACATGAAATTAAAGGATTAAGAGCATCAAATTCACTAAATTAGGTAATAAATCATCCAAAAACATGCTAAGCATAGGAATAAAAAATGTTATATTTATGGTTTATCGAATATGCCCACACTTAAGCTTTTGCTTGTCCTCAAGAAAATTCCTCAACTCACAATTAAAATTAAACTTTCTCAATTCGTAATTCTCATTAATAATGTTTTATCATAATTCACAAATAATCACACATCGATAATTCAACTAAAAGAGCACTAAATGCACAAGCAATCCAAGTCTAGCATTTTTAAAACATGAAAACATAGGTATTTTCCCTTATCAAATAATTACCTTTAATCCAAACTGATAAGATTTGATATCCTCACTAAAGATTCACTCAAATCACTTAAAGTGTCTAAGGTTCAAAAATTAAGCACTCAAGAGTCAAACATGAAAAAATATTACCATAAGCTTGCATGAAAATCAAATCTACACCACTATAAATGAGATGATACACAAATCAAAAGGTTTTTAAAGGGTTGCAACGGGGCTTGGGTTAAAGTGTGGATAAAGGCTGAAAAAGAAGGTTAGATCGAGATCGAATTGATAAATTACCTAACTAGAAAAATAAACTAATACTAATAATTACATCAATCGAAATTATTAAAGAATAACACAAGCTTTTCTCAGAATATGAAATTAACTACTTAAGGTCAAACCAAATAACTAGGAATAATCAACATAAATTGATAATGTTTTTTTTTCAAATTTTTTTTCTTGTTTTTTTTAATGAATAAGAAAAAAAATAGATAGTAAGAAAAATTAATAATTGGAATAAAAGAACATAGTTAGGAAACTAACCAAATCAAATCTCGATAAAAAAGGAAGTCAATAAAATGAGAACAATTCTCAATGAATCAAAAATGAGTTATGGCTTAATATTAATAGGTAAATCAAGAAATGGTTCATTATGCTCAAAGGGGTTCACTAAGGGTTAATTATGAAGGTAGGATTTTTATGAGATAAGTGGGTTAAAACCTAGGTGCCTTTATCATCTTAGTCAAACCAAAGGTGTGGTCTCAACATGTATAATCGAAGCAAGTTCTAGAATAACCATTCAATATTGACACACTCATAACCAATAACAAAGTAAGCAAGAACGAATGTATGCTATAAAGGCTCAAATGCTCTAAAGGCTCAAAATCTCACAAAAATTATGGCTTTTGATGTCAATCTTGCAAATTTCAAACTTCAAGGTAATACCTCAATTTAGGGAAATAACCTAAATTTTTTTTTATTTTAAAAATAGATTTATCATGCTTGATTCTCTAGTGTCTTAAAGTATAAACCATCAACGCACAAATACCTATGAATTTAATCTAAGACATATCAATAAGAATCATAATTCAATAAAAGTTTATTCTAAAAGTAATATGAGAAAATTACTTAAACATAAGGTAGAATTTAGGGATTTTCAAATGATCATATAAATGACCTCCCCACACTTAAGATGTACATTATCCTCAATGTACAAACAAATATACATCATAATAGAAACATAATATCATAAGATATGAAGATAATTGAAACTGCCCTGAATGGTGGATGAATTTCACAAAATAGTGAAAAGCGAAATTGTAGATAAGTGTAGGTGTGTGCAAGATTCTGAGCAACTGACAAGAAAATAAACACAATGTTGAAGAAGATTAAAGGGTTACTCGTTAAGAAACAACCATAATAAACAAAATGATAGTCTAAACTATAAAAGCGAAAGAAGTTTAATAACAATAAACAAAAATATAAAAATAAATAAAAAATAAAACTAAAAAGAAAATAAGAAATAAAATAAAAAAAGCTAAAAATAAAATAAAGGAGATGGACTAAATAGTCCTTATCGTCAGATGCGTGCGTCGTTGATGTTGGAGGAGTAATATGGAAATGCTGACAGATTTGCTGCAAAGTCGCATCAAGACTGTCGAACCGCTCAGCACAGTACTGACGAAAACTCATGAACTCCTTATAGGACACTCCTCGAGAGCTGGCAGTAGAATGGACCGGTTTAGGACTCGAATGTGGTGGCTGAGGTGGATCCTCGTAACAGGGAGGAACATCATCAGTGAAGTCTACAGGGTCATCCTGAAAGTCAGAATGAAGCAATCGGTACTGAGGAGGATCCACTCCACGTCGCCGCTTAATCATCCTCATGTGGATCATGCTCGAGATGCCTTGAGGAGACATCTAGCTATCTAGTGTAATTGTCGAGGACTGCTCCAATGTGTCGAGAAGACCGAAGTGTCGAGGGAGTCGAGTCACGTAAGGGCCTAGACAGATGGGGCCCTTTTTATGACGTTCAGTCATGATGGCGAAAAGATAGCGCGATGAAGTACGCCAAATAAAAAAACATGCCCAGTAGCTATGATCCATAGAAAGTAGGCATCATAGGTACTAACAACTCATGTGCTCTCTCTCTGTCCGGTCAAAGTATGACCTAGGAGGACGTGAAGGTACCGTAGGGATAGTGGGAGAGACGTCGCCTTCAAGCAACTGGCGTCATAGAGTATTTGACTCTCCGTAAGCTCGGTCCAACATCGCAATGGTGAATAGTAGATGTGCCGATGGAGTCTAAGAAAGTTCTTAGCGCTCAGAAATTTTTCAGTGTAAAGCCCCATAGCCGTGCCAAACTCGAAAATGTGGCGATCAATCCACCGAGTCAAAAACTAATGGTACTAGGCTCATCATGAACCATCATAACTTGTTGAACCATAAGTGTTGAACAGAATTCTAATGTTAACTCCATGTATGTGGGCTTGATGATGGAAAAGAATCTATCCCACGGAGTTGTAGTAATGAAGGCGTGAACCTCATCAACTAGGCGGACCAGCTCAAGTGCTGCCCATTCAATGCAGCGTCCTAGGCCGAGTGGTTGTGCTCGTAGTAACTGAAATAGATCCTTCTGAGAGTCCGCTGGGAATCGGAGGAAGGGGTTGCGAGCCTCGGCAGATGCGCTTGATGAGGAGGTCCCCTTAGGGCCCTTCTGCTTTTTCGAAGCGGGGACGGCTACCTTGGAATTGCCACGAGTGTTTGTCAGGGTAAATCGATGGTGGGTGGTATTGGTTGAAAGGACGCGTGACCAGTGTTCAGGGGTTGTCATAAGGGAGAAGGACGGATGAACAATGGTGGGTCAGGGTGAGGCGTGTTTGTGGGTGCTGTGAGGGGGTGGTGGTTCATGGGTTTTTGGGGCTGGTTCGCAATGAGAAGAGGGGTGCGGGAAGTCAAGTGAGGTGGCTTAGGGGGGTTGGTGGAGGGACAGTGTTCGGAGGGAAAAAGAAAGGGGAAGAAGAAAGGGGAAAAGGAAAAGAAAGGGGAGGTGGAAGAAGGAGAATCGAGTGGTGAAGGTAGGATTGGGGTAGGAAACGGCAAGGGAGAGGCTGACGGTTGGATGATGGAGAAAGGTGGCCGGAGTAGGGGGCAAAAAAGCTTGCGGCGTCTAGGGTAAAAAATAGGGAAAAAGACAAAGAAGAAAAAGAAAAGGGATTAGGGTTTTATAAGAGGGACACGGTCGTGTTAGGCCCATGTTGGGTCAAACAGCTATGTCACACGCCTGTGTGGCATCTGTATAGCCAGTGTGCGATTTAAAGTTTTAGCCCAGTCTTCATACGACCTTGGACACACCCGTGTGTCCAGGGTGTGTCGCTCACACGGCCGTGTCATATGATCATATGCAATGTCCTTCATTTTTCCCATGCCCGTGTGGCCTCTCACACGCTCGTGTGTCTGAACACACGGCCGTGTGCCTTGCCTATGTAACTTTTTGACTTGTTTTATATTTGGAAAATTAAGCTCCAGTTTTCACACGGTCTAGGACACGCTCGTGTGTCCAAGCCGTGTGGTCTACACGGTTGTGCAGCATGCTCGTGTGGTATCTTTTAGCCCGTGTCTCTGTCGATTTTTTAAGGATTTTTAGCTTCAAGGCTCACACGGCCTAGGACACGGCAACCTACACGGCCATGTCACTTTGCCGTGCAACTCTATGTCAATTTCCTTTAAAAATAAAAACTCAATTTCCTTTAAAAATAAAAACTAAGTCCAAAGGCCCACACGGCCAATGACACGCCCGTGTGTCCAGCCCGTATGTGTTGCACGACCTTATCTCACGGCCGTTTAGCTCATTATCGCACCTATGTTGAGTTACACGGCCTAGGACACACCTGTGTGTCCATGCCGTGCGGGTCAAAAACCTGCATTTTAATGTTTAGTTGAGCTTAAAGAAATAATATGAAATAAAAAAATGAGAAAATTAGCAATGTTAGTACTCGGGTTGCCTCCTGAGAAGCACTTATTTAAAGTCTAAGCTAGACTTACCTTGTGCACATGGTTACGAAGGTTCGAGGAGCTAAATCTCCTCTCTATCATTTTTGAAATCCTCACCATTATAAAGTTTAAGTCGATGACCGTTTACCTTGAATGTGCCAAATTCTAGGTGAGTTACTTTTATCGTACTATGTGGGAAAATGGTTTGCATTACGAATGGACCTGACCATTTTGATTTCAGCTTCCCAGAAAAAACTTGAGTCTTGAATTATACAGGAGGACAAGATCTGTAATAGCCCAAAATTGGGTCTAGTTGGAACATAGGTTTCGGGACCACAAAATCTGAGATAGAAATAATTATTTTATGATTATTTTGAGGTCTATGATATGATTGCATGATTTTGTGAATATTTCGTGAAGAAATTCTATGCATAAAGTGTTCAATTTGAAGTTAGGGACTAAATTGAATAAGTTGCAAAACTTGCATTCTAGAAGTTTCTAGTATGAAATTACTGTGAAATATTAATTAGGAGGTATTAAATAGAAATTTGACCAATTTCTAAGTTATGGACAAAAATTGGACATGGATGAAATTTTTGAAAGTTTAGTAAGGAAGGGCATTTTGGTCATTTGGTAATTAAAAGAAATAAAAAGGGAAAATAAAGCCAAAATTGACTCATCATTTTCATGGAGGCTAAAATTAGCATGGGGGAAGCCATGGCCAGGGTTTTCAAGCTTTCCAAGCTCAATAGTAAGTCCGTTCTAACCCCGTTTTTCAAGTTCTTTACGTTTTTGAAATCCCGGTAATTTGATTAAGCTTATTCTCGCAATAATTTAAGCTAGGGTTCATATTTGGAAAAATACCCATACGTGAAATGTGTTTATTTTGATGTTTTATGATAGAATATGAGGTTTTAAATTATGTTAGACAACTTGTGCTACTCGGTTTTGAGTGAAGACGAGTAAAAGGGCTTAATCGGTAAAAATACCTAATAGTCATAAGTATATGTTAGAGTGAGAATTTGATGTTACCATAGGCGGGAAAAGTGATCAGCATGTCATAAAACATAAGAATAAGGGATGAAGTTTAATTCCCGAGCCTAGGGGAAAAAGTGTAAATATGCAAAAGTTTAGGGGCAAAATTGTAATTTTTCCAAAGTTTGAGTTAAGGACTGTTTTGAATATTACATTAATTAAATAAGTAAAATATGATGTTTTAGATCTCGAAAAATGAGATTTGACCTAGAATGAAAGAAAAATCGAAAATTGGGAAAGTTGGTAAAATTGCTGTTTTAGTATCGAGGTAAGTTCATATGTATAATAAGCATTAATTTATGCATGTTTCAATGTAAAGTTCATATATTTATTATAATTTCTGAGGTGTTGAAAGTATGTAAGTTGGTATGATAATAATACAACAATAATGCTGTAATTTATATTTGAAAGTTAAATTTAGTGAATTAATTGAATTATGTTAAATTAAATGATTATGGTGCCAAGTTTATGAATTGATTTAAAAATATGTCTATGATACATGAAGTTCATTGAATTATCATACATAAATGTGATTTCTATAATTATGGATATTATGAGAAATTGTAAGTTTATATGATTTTTAATAAGGCAATGTGTAATTTAATGTTATTGCCTTGATATTAAATGAGATGTAAGTTTATATGTAAGTAATACATCAATTTTACTTGCATTATGATATTTTATAATAATGTTGGAAATATGTTTGTTGATAATTACTTGATTGGTGAAATTGTTGGAAAAGAGAGAGAAATCCCGGTTGAACCTTCGGAAAGATTGGATGATACAGATGGTATGTAGCTAGGTCACATGTATGGTGCTGAGTGCACATCATGTGTACAAGAGAGCTACAAGACATTATGATGTAGCTAGGTTGCATGAGTGATACTATGTGTACACCATGTAGACAAGAGAGCTACGGGATATATGTAGCTAGGTCGCATGCGTGGTTCCAGGTGAAGGACACCATGTAGATAAGAGAGCTACGGGATAAAGTGGCTAGGTCACAGGGGTGGTACTAAGTGTTCACCATGTGTACAAGAAAGTCGAGCTATATTATGGGTGGAGCTATGTGCTGAAACCACCAAGTATCGAGGATTGATCCGAAGTGTTCAATGGGAGACTCTCTATGTATTGCTTTGTGAGTTTTGTGATGAATAAGTGCAGGAACTTGGTTATGTGAATGATGTGTACATTAAGTGACCGGGATGTGGTAAGGTTATAAATAAGTAAATTACACGTGAGGATGATTTTATGGTGGCCTTGTAATCATGGGCCTATACTTGTGATGTATGAAATGTGGTGAAAATGATTTGTGATATGTATGTTAAAATGAGGTTAATACAAAGAAAGTGTGAAAGAGTGAATTAACAATAAAACTGTTTTGGATAGTAGCAGTGACGTGAAATTTAAAAATAACCAAAAATAGTATAAATTGAATTAGAGACTGAATAGGATATAAAATTAAAACTTAATGAGTCTATTTTCATATAAAAGAAATAGAGCAAGAAAATGAGTTCTATATTTTGAGATATTTATGTTTTTATAAGACTGGTTCAGAATGATTATGTGATCCCCTGTTCTAACTTTGGAAAATCACAAAAATTCGGATACAAATAATTAGAGGCTTAAAATTATATATTTAAAATATATAATGAGTCTATTTTTAAGATAAATCAACAAGAACATTATCTGACTTCTGTACTGTGAGATAATTAATTTTTAGTGAAGAGAGGTCAGAACTGTCAGAATATGAAACAGGATAAATTTTAATGAATAAACTGTACTAATTGGCTAAACTAAAAATTATGAAAATTTTATGGTAGGAAGATATGTGAGTCTAGTTTCAGCGGAAATTTACGGATCTTAATTTGGAGCTCTATAGCTCGTATTATAAATAAGTAAGTGACTATGACTCGTGTGGACAGTTTGTTGTGAGCATTTATTAGTAAATTGTGAAATCGTACTTACAAGAATGCTATATACATTAAGGATGTGGAATAGAGAGGAGGAGGAGGAAAATAAATATATGTGGAATACATGGAAACTATGGTATATGAAATATTGATATAATGAAATAAATGATATGTGCTTATAAGAAAACAGAAAGAGAATGATATGTATCATGACATGTATATATATATGACTAGTCTCAATGTAATGCTTGTTGGGTATGGAGTTGAATTGAAATGTTTCAGGCAAACATGTTATTTTGCGCATCTGAATTGTGGTATTTTATAAAGATATGATCTAGTTTTAAATATGAATGCTTGATGATTAAGCTGAAGATATTTGGTAAGATGATAATCTTGGTATAAATGTATAAGTGGTACTATAATAAACAAGGTAAAATGAGTATGAGGTACACATGTATGATGACATACAAATGCTATGTTTGTGGTTTAATTGAGAATATTTAATCATAAATGAATACCATGTTATATACTTTTGATTTTGTATAAGTGTGTAAGAGATTAAGGTTGACCAAAGCTTGAAAAATAGCCTAGGTATATTCCACACAGGCAGAGACACGACCATGTGTCTCATCAGTGTATGGAACACGACTTTGGGACACGGGCGTGTGGAACCTTAAAGCATGAAATTTCCAAGATTTTCGTAAGTTCTCGGTTTAGTCCCGAATCCTTTCTAAAGTATGTTTTGGGCTCCGTAGACTCAAATAAGGGACTATGTGTAAGTGAATGAACGTTTTGAAATATGAATGAAATTTTATGGCCTGTATTTTAGTTTAATATTTGTATGTTTGTCCGGTAACGCCTCGTACCTTATCCCGACGTCGGGTACGGGTAAGGGGTGTTACATTTAGTGGTATTAGAGCAGGTTTAGTCGATTCTCGGACTAATAGAGCAAGTGTGAGAGTTTAGTAATACATGCCACAAATATGTGATAGTGTGATGTCTCCCGACACTAATGAGGACCCTTTTGTTTAAGATGAAGTATTCTCCAACCAAGCTACATCTGACCATTTAATAGTAATATTGAAGTATTTGAATAAAGTGTAGCTATGATGTGTTAAACTCGGGAAGGTATGAATAAGAATTCGTGATATATGTATATGTGATAATATGTGAGACAAAAGTTTATATAGTGATATATTTATTTATATTTGTTTGGCCTACATATGCTATTGCATGCTTGACTAAATTAATTAGTAAATGTGATGACTAAAGTTATTCAAAATTCATAGAATGTATGAGTGAGTGCACTTGTTGGAAATGAGATAATTGGAAATTTAATGTAAGACAGATATGAATAATAAATTGTTTGGAGTGGATAGTATGATTATAATGACATATTTGGATAATAAAAAAAAGTGTCATATAGATATATGTCAGAATCGAGTTAGAGACTGTACGACCTCACCCCCTTACCGATGAGGTATATATAACGGAAATTCATGAGAATCATGTTGACTAAGTTCCTAAGTGTGGAATCAAAGAGTTCAGTGATAAAATAATTATAGATATGACCAGAGACTGAGAATGGTTGACAAGTGAAGGACAAAGTTAGAGAATATCAGAGTTGACTGAGTTATCTTAGGATTCAAATTGATGACAGAGTGTTTCTGAAAGTATCGCCTTGAAAACAATTAGTTAGTAATGCTGGAAATTATCAGAAAGATACTAAACCTCACTCCGGTAAGATTTTCGAGGACAAAAATCTCTAAAGGGGGGGAGAGTTGTAATAGCCCAAAATTGGGTCTAGTTGGAACATAGGTTTTGGGACCACAAAATCCGAGATAGAAATAATTATTTTATGATTATTTTTAGGTCTATGATATGATTGCATGATTTTGTGAAAATTTCGTGAAGAAATTCTATGCATAAAGTGTTCAATTTGAAGTTAGGGACTAAATTGAATAAGTTGCAAAACTTGCATTCTAGAAGTTTATAGTATGAAATTGCTTTGAAATATTAATTAGGAGGTCTTAAATAGAAATTTGACCAATTTCTAAGTTATGGACAAAAATTGGACATGGATGAAATTTTTGAAAGTTGAGTAAGGAAGGGCATTTTGGTCATTTGGTAATTAAAAGAAATAAAAAGGGAAAATAAAGCCAAAATTGACTCATCATTTTCATGGAGGCCGAAATTAGCATGGGGGAAGCCATGGCCAGGGTTTTCAAGCTTTCCAAGCTCAATAGTAAGTCCGTTCTAACCCCGTTTTTCAAGTTCTTTACGTTTTTCGAATCCCGGTAATTTGATTATGCTTATTTTAGCAATAATTTAAGCTAGGGTTCATATTTGGAAAAATACCCATACGTGAAATGTGTTTATTTTGATGTTTTATGATAGAATATATGGTTTTAAATTATGTTAGACAACTTGTGCTACTCGGTTTTGAGTGAAGACGAGTAAAAGGGCTTAATCGGTAAAAATACCTAATAGTCATAAATATATGTTAGAGTGAGAATTTGATGTTACCATAGGAGGGAAAAGTGATCAACATGTCATAAAACATAAGAATAAGGGATGAAGTATAATTCCCGAGCCTAGGGGAAAAAGTGTAAATATGCAAAAGTTTAGGGGCAAAATTGTAATTTTTCCAAAGTTTGAGTTAAGGACTGTTTTGAATATTAAATTAATTAAATAAGTAAAATATGATGTTTTAGATCTCGGAAAACGAGATTTGACCTAGAATGAGAGAAAAATCGAAAATTAGGAAAGTTGGTAAAATGGCTGTTTTAGTATCGAGGTAAGTTCATATGTATAATAAGCATTAATCTATGCATGTTTCAATGTAAAATTCATATATTTATTATAATTTCCGAGGTGTTGAAAGTATGTAAGTTGGTATGATAATAATACAGCAATAATGCTGTAATTTATATTTGAAAGTTAAATTTAGTGAATTAATTGAATTATGTTAAATTAAATGATTATGGTGCCAAGTTTATGAATTGATTTAAAAATATGTCTATGGTACATGAAGTGCATTGAATTACCATATATAAATGTGATTTCTATGATTATGGATATTATGAGAAATTGTAAGTTCATATGATTTTTAATAAGGCAATGTGTAATTTAATGTTATTGCCTTGATATTAAATGAGATGTAAGTTTATATGTAAGTAATACATCAATTTTACTTGTATTATGATATTTTATAATAATGTTGGAAATATGTTTGTTGATAATTACTTGATTGGTGAAATTGTTGGGAAAGAAAGAGAAATCCCGGTTGCACCTTCGGAAAGATTGGATGATACAGATGGTATGTAGCTAGGTCACATGTATGGTGCTGAGTGCACATCATGTGTACAAGAGAGCTACAAGACATTATGATGTAGCTAGGTCGCATGGGTGATACTATGTGTACACCATGTAGACAAGAGAGCTACGGGATATATGTAGCTAGGTCGCATGCATGGTTCCAGGTGAAGGACACCATGTAGACAAGAGAGCTACGAGATAAACTGGCTAGGTCACATGGGTGGTACTAAGTGTTCACCATGTGTACAAGAGAGCCGAACTATATGATGGGTGGAGCTATGTGCTAAAACCACCAAGTATCGAGGATTGAGCCGAAGTGTTCAACGGAAGACTCTCTTTGTATTGCTTTGTGAGTTTTGTGATGAATAAGTGCAGGAACTTGGTTATGTGAAAGATGTGTACATTAAGTGACCGGGATGTGGTAAGGTTATAAACAAGTAAATTACACGTGAGGATGATTTTATGGTGGCCTTGTAATCATGGGCCTATACTTGTGATATGAAATGTGGTGAAAATGATTTGTGATATGAATGTTAAAATGAGGTTAATACAAAGAAAGTGTGAAAGAGTGAATTAGCAATAAAACTGTTTTGGACAGTAGCAGTGATGTGACTTTTAAAAATCACTAAAAATAATAGAAATTGAATTAGAGACTGAATTAGATATCAAATTAAAACTTAATGAGTCTATTTTCATATAAAAGAAACATAGCATGAAAAGGAGTTCTATATTTTGAGATATTTATGTTTTTGTGAGACTGGTTCAGAATGATTACGTGATCCCCTGTTCTAAATTTGGAAAATCACAAAAATTTGGATAAAAATAATTAGAGGCTTAAACTTATATCTTTAAAATTTCTAATGAGTCTATTTTCAAGATAAATCAACAAGAACATTATCTGAGTTCTATACTGTGAGATAATTAATTTTTAGTGAAGAGAGGTCAGAACTGTCAGAATGTGAAACAGGATAAATTTTAATGAATAAACTGTACTAATTGGCTAAACAAAAAATTATGAAAATTTTATGGTGGAAAGATATGTGAGTCTAGTTTCAGGGGAAATTTACGGATCTTAATTTGGATCTCTGTAGCTCGAATTATTAATAAGTAAGTGACTATGACTTGGTTGGATAGTTTGTTGTGAGCATTTATTAGTAAATTGTGAAATCGTACTTACAAGAATGCTATATACATTAAGGATGTGGAATAGAGAGGAGGAGGAGGAAAATAAATATATGTGGAATACATGGAAACTATGGTATATGAAATATTGATATAATGAAATAAATGATATGTGTTTATAAGAAAACAGAAAGAGAATGATATGTATCATGACATGTATATATATATATGACTAGTCTCAATGTAATGCTTGTTGGGTATGGAGTTGAATTGAAATGTTTCAAGAAAACATGTTATTTTGCGCATCTGAATTGTGGTATTTTATAAAGATATGATCTAGTTTTAAATATGGATGCTTGATGATTAAGCTGAAGATATTTGGTAAGATGATAATCTTGGTATAAATGTATAAGTGGTACTATAATAAACAAGGTAAAATGAGTATGAGATACACATGTATGATGACATACAAATGCTATGTTTGTGGTTTAATTGAGAATATTTAATCATAAATGAATACCATGTTATATGCTTTTGATTTTGTATAAGTGTGTAAGAGATTAAGGTTGACCAAAGCTTGGAAAATAGCCTAGGTATATTCCACACAGGTAGAGACACGACCTTGTGTCTCAGCAGTGTATGGAACATGACTTTGGGACACGGGCGTGTGGAACCTTAAAGCATGAAATTTCCAAGATTTTCGTAAGTTCTCGGTTTAGTCCCGAACCCTTTCTAAAGTATGTTTTGGGCTCCGTAGACTCAAATAAGGGACTATGTGTAAGTGAATGAACGTTTTGAAATATGAATGAAATTTTATGGCCTGTATTTTAGTTTAATGTTTGTATATTTGTCCGGTAACGCCTCGTACCTTATCCCGGCCTCGGGTACGAGTAAGGGGTGTTACAAGATTTCTAACTTCGAATTGTTTGGGCTGTTTTAAACGAGCATCGTGTCGTCGCTTTGTCGCTTCTTTGTATATTCGTGAGTTTTTGTAACACCCCTATCCCGTAACCGTCGCCGGAATAGGTAAGGGGCATTACCGGACTTGTAACTCATGTCAGAACAGTAAAATTTTAAACTTTTTCTTGAAATAAAGATCATTCATTTAAATAAGTACTAAGCACAGCCAGGGATAAAATTTAAACTTCTCTAAGTAAACATTCAAAAGATGCCATTTTCGCATGGCTTATATACATTAACCAAAAATATTCTTCCGCCACTAGTCTATTCTATACATGCCATAAAATAGTTCTAAACATAACAGTAACAAGCAGTGGATAGTGATAGTGTGACTAGTTGCTGACGATCCCCGAGCCTATAGCTTCGCAATGAGATCTATAAAACAGAGGAAACAGAGTAAACGGAGTAAGCATTACAATGCTTAGTAAGTTTTAAGCAGTGTCAACAGATAACAATCAAATTATAACATAGTTGTTCGTATTTTTATTTCACTCTTCCTTCGGGCATACCATCCCTTTACCGAATATGCACATCTCATCATATACAATAGGCAGATAAACTTTCACATAAAAGTGAGCTCATATGACATAGATATATCGTATGATTTCACATAACCTCTCACACTGATCCGATGTCACATAATCACAGGAATAGTCTCATAGATTGCTCTCGTATGCATCACATAACTACCTTATGATTTAGTGCAAATCAAGCTCACATATAAACTTGGAGTACATACCTGTTTAACCTTTCGCATTGAATATATTTATAAGCAATTCTTATTACGAAGTCTTATAGCTTTAACCTCTACTCGGATTATCGGCGAGACCTTTAGCTCGGACGTAATCTCCACACGAAGTTGTCGGGTCTTACTCGGACAAAATCTCCACACATAGTCATCGGGTCTTACCCGGACATAATCTCCACACGTAGTCATCGGGTCTTACCCGGACATAATCTCCACACGTAGTCATCGGGTCTCACCCGGAATATATTTCCAAGTTTCATGTACATTTAATCACATGTTACAACATTCACATCGACTGTCATATTTGTAATTCATTTGCCTCATCAAATATCTAATAATACACGCCTTTCACATTTGGTCGTTCGGCCACAATATACGCACATCGCCTGCATATTTCACACTAGCCATTCGGCTTTACCGCATATATGCATTTCCATATTCACCACATTGGCCATTCGGCCTTATCACATATATGCATGCTCACATTTATCACATTGGCCATTCGGCTTTACCACATATACATATCACACATATATTTCACATTAGCCATTCGGCTTTACCACATATACATATCTCATACATATTTCACATTCGCCATTCGGCTTTACCACATATACATATCACACATATATTTCACATTAGCCATTCGGCCTTATCACACATATATATACGGGTTCACATTCATCACATTGGCCATTCGGCCTTATCACACATACGCATGTTCACATCCATCACATAAAATCCTAAATCAAAATATAAATTTTCATGTATTCACATCACAATTATCCAAATATACTTCACATATCACATATACTTTCACGTATACACACTGTCTTGGCTGAATCTACATCTATCATTTTTCCAATATCACAATTTAGAATTCACGTATGGGTTTAATCAATAGCTTATGAGCAACTAAAACAAGTTTATCAAGGTTTACAACATAATCTCAAATTCAGCACAAGCTATTTTTCCAGAGCAATAGTCACTAAATTATTTATAACTGGAGCTACAAAACTCCAAATCACTTTCCGTTAATTTTTCCTGAATATAGACTCGTATATATTCCATCCATAAAATTTCCAGAATTTTAGGTTTGGCCAATCAATACCAGATTTTTCTTAAAGTTTCCCCTGTTTTACTGTTTGACTAATCTGACCACTCTTCACTACGAATCAAATTTCTAATTTTTCAGAATTCAAAATGTGTTGTATTTGATTTCATTTGAAACTAGACTCATTAAGGAGTCTAAGCATATAAATTTTATCTTATAACCATTTTTTTACAATTTATAATGATTTTCTAAAAACCGAACAGGGGATTTCGGAGTCATTCTGACACCGTCTCACACAACTTTAAATATCTCTTTATAGGAAATTTCTTTGCTCACAAGGTCTCTTTTATAAGAAACTAGACTAATTAAGCCTTGATTACATATTTTATGCAGCCTATAATTCCACACCTACAATTTATAGTGATTTTCTAAAATCACGTTACTGCTGCTGTCCAAAGCAAATTATTACAATTTGCTCTTAAATTTCCAAGTCCAAACACTTATGAACTTACCATTTGAGTTTAAGACATATCATGGCCACATCATATCTTATTAAATCAACTCATTATGTCCTATTATGCTTGAATTTACTCAACGTTTAATCACTTAAAACTTACCTCGGAAGTGGTCGACGATTAGATGTCCACGGCTATTCGTTTACTTTCTCTTTTCCCCTATCCGACTTTGATCCTCTTTGCTCTTAAGCTTAAACTAGGATAGCCACGGCCGAATACCTTAGTTTTTCCTCTTCAATCTTCCCTTTCCCAAATTCGGCCACCAAGAAGAAAGATGAGCATGTAAATTTTTTTTTTGTTATCTTTCTTCAACTCACGGCAATGGAGGGGGGGGGAACATGGATGAGGCAACTTTGTTTTCATCACCCCTCCCTTTTCATTTCTTTATTACTAACCTTTTATTTTATTCTTTCTCCCATAAAACATTAACACCAAATGTTTTTAATAGGCTTTAACTTATAGCATGGCCGGCCACCTTCTTGTTCTTTGGTTAATTTGACATGCAAATACAATTATTTTGCAACATGCATAAATAGGCCACTTACATTTGCCTAGCACATTTCTAAATTTTCTCACATAAGTTCTATTTAATAAAATTCACTTACAATTAACAAAATTCAAACATGAAATTTTCACACATGCATATGTACATATAATAAGCATCAAATATGACAGCTAATTATTTTTATGACTCGGTTTTGTGGTCCCGAAACCACTTTTTGATTAGGGTCAAATTAGGGGTGTTACAGTTTTCATAAGCGTTTGCTCGCCATTCATCTAACTCGTTCAGCTGCATCAATCTCTTCTCACCTGTGAGTTTGAGATCAAAGTTTAGGAATTTTATAGCCCAAAATGCTTTATGCTCTAATTTGAATGGTAGATGACAACTTTTCCCATAAACAAGTTTGTAAGGAGATGTTCTTAAAGGAGTTTTAAAAGCGGTTCTATAGGCCCATAAAGCGTCATCTACTTTTATCGCTCAATCCTTCCTATTCGATTCTACTATTTTCTCAAGGATACGTTTGAGCTCTCAGTTTGCCACTTCAACTTGTCCACTAGTTTGAGGATGATAAGGGGTAGCGGTTCTTTGGTGCACTCCTTTTTTTTTTAGGATTTTGTCGAATTGAGCATTACAAAAATGAGTACCCCTATCACTAATGATCGTTCTAGGTGTTTTGAATCAAGAGAAGAGCTTCTTAAGTAATCTCACTACCACTCTGGCATCATTAGTAGGTAAAGCTTGAGCTTCCACCCATTTTGACATGTAATTAACCGCTACTAAGATGTATTTATTCCCAAAGGAGCTAAGGAACTAACCCTTAAAATCAATTCCCCATACATCAAATATTTCACATGATAGCATATATGTTTGAAGCATTTCATCACGTTTAGAGATATTACCTGTTCTCTAGCATCTATCACAAGAAGTGTCATACCTGTTAGCGTCTTTGAACAGTGTGGGCCAATAAAAACCTGATTCGAGCGTTTCATGTGCTGTCCTAGTCCCACTGTAATGTCCTCTCCTTGGTCCTGAATGGCAGTGTTCTAGGATTTTTCTTGCCTCTGCTTTTGCAACACATCTTCAAATTACTTGATCGCGCATATACAAAAAAAAAGGATCCTTCCAAAAAGTAATTTTTCACATCGACAAAGAATCACTTCTTTTGATGATGTGTCAATCTTTTTAGTAGGATGTTAGCAGCTAAGTAATTCACAATATCTGCAAACTAAGGTACCTTAGAGTAAGATATAACCAAAAGTTGTTCCTTAGGAAATGAGTCATTTATCTCACTCTCATTGAGCTCTTTGATATGTGGATTTTCAAGCCTAGAAAAGTGGTTTGCCGCAAGTTTTCAACTCATTTCTTGTCTTGAATTTCCAAATCAAATTCCTGCCAAAGTAGAATCCATATTATGAGTCGAGGTTTTGCATCAAACTTAGTTATGAGATAACGAAGAGCTGAATGATCAGTGTAAACAAAAAACTTTAGATAATAAGAGATATGATCTAAATTTATCGAATGCAAAAACCACAACTAGCAATTCTTTTTTTGTGGTAGTGTAGTTTTCTTGTGCGGCAATTAAAGTCTTGCTACCATAATAAATCGGTTGAAAATACTTGTCTCTTCGCTGTCCAAGAACTGTGCCTACTGCAAAATCACTTGCATCACACATTAGTTTAAAAGGTGAATTCCCATCAGGTGCAATTATAATTGGAACATTTATTAATTTATCTTTGAGAGTATTAAATGCTTTTAAACATTCCTGATCAAAATTGAAAGGTACGTATTTTTCTAGTAGTTTTTCTAAAGGCTTAGCTATTTTAGAAAAATCTTTAATAAATTTTCTGTAAAACCTAACATGTCCCAAAAAGATTCTAATAGGCTTAACTGAACTAGGAGGAGGTAATTTTTCTATGGTTTCCATTTTTTCTTTATCGGCCTCAATCCCTTTACTAGAAATTTTGTGCCCTAATACAATCCCTTCTTGAACCATGAAGTGACACTTTTCCCAATTAAGCACAAGGTTTGTTTCCTCACATCTCATTAGAACTCATATTAAAATTTTAAGGCAAAGATGGAAAGAATTACCAAATACCAAGAAGTCGTCCATAAATACCTCCATAATGTCTTCTACAAGTTCATCAAAGATGGCTAGCATGCAGCGCTGAAACGTGGCAGGAGCATTACATAATCCAAAAGGCATTCTATGATAAGCAAATGTACCATATGGACATGTAAATATTGTCTTCTGTTGATCCTCAGGAGCTATCAAAATTTGAAAGTAGCTAGAGAGTCCATCTAGGAAACAATAAAACATATGCCCAGATAATCTTTCCAACATTTGATCAATGAATGGTAAGGGAAAGTGATCTTGCCTCGTGGCATCATTCAATTTCCTATAGTCGATGCAAACTCTCCAACCTGTGACTATTCTTGTTGGAATTAATTCATTCATCTCGTTGGCTACAACAGTCATGCCTCCCTTCTTTGGAACAACCTGCAGATGACTAACCCCAAGTACTGTCAGAAAGAGGATAAATAATAACAGCATCTAGAAGTTTAATTACCTCGGCTTTAACAACTTCTTTCATGTTGGGATTTAGTCGTCTTTGAGCTTGCACACACGGTTTATATTCATCTTCCATTAAAATTTTGTGGGTGCAGAACGAAGGGCTGATCCCTTTAATGTCAAAAATCTTCCAAGCTATGACTCTTTTATGCTCCCTCAGTACTTGTAATAACTCATTTTTCTCATTAGGTTGCAAGTTGGAAGCAATAATCACTGGTAGTGTTGAATTGTCTTTGAGGAACGCATACTCTAAGTGATCTGGTAATTGCTTCAGTTCTAATTTGGGAGGTTCTTCAATAGAGGGTTTTGTTTCAGTTCATCATTTATTTCAATACCCTCATACTTTTTTTTTCTCAGCGAAGACTTATTAGAATTTAATTCATCTTTTGTCTTACCTATTACAACATCATCGTCATTTAACTCATCTCATTAAGCAAGACACAGTTCCAACGTGTCCTTATAAATGATTTCCTTTAAAGAATCTTGAGTAGCATAATCAATAGAATCAATAAAATAACATGAATCATCTTGTTCTCTAGAGAATCTCATAGCATTATAGATTTTAAAAATAATTTCTTCGTCACCTACCCTAAGCACAAGTTTACCGTTACCCACATCAATAACAGCTCTAGCAGTAGCTAAGAATGAGTGACCTAAAATTAAAGGTACCTTAACATCCTCATCCATGTCAAGCACAATAAAATCAACAGGGAATATGAATTTATCTACTTTCACAAAGACATCTTCAATAATACCCCTAGGATACTTAACAAATCTATCAGCTAATTAAATACTCATCCTAGTGGGTTTTGGTTCCCCAAGACCAAGCTGCTTGAACATTTTATAAGGCATCAAATTAATACTAGCACCTAAATCAGCTAATGCTTTCTCAATATTCAAACTACCGATTAAATAAGGAATAGTAAAACTTCTTGGGTCTATCAATTTGGTTGGTAGCTTGTTTTGAAGAACAGCTGAACATTCCTTATTGAGTTCTATGGTAGATAGCTCTAAAAACTTCGTTTTATTTGTTAGAATCTCTTTCAAAAATTTAGCGTATGTAGGCATCTGCGAAATAGCTTCAACAAAAGGTAAGTTAATATGTAGCTGTTTAAAAAGTTTAAGAAATTTACCAAATTGTGCATCCATATTGTCTTTCTTCAACTTTGCTGGATATTAGATCGGTGGTTTATATTCTTTCAGCATCGGTGTTGCACTTACTTCGGGTTTTACCTCATCGTCCTTTTCCTTATCAGATTCTTGTGGCAACTTCTTTTCAGGTTTAGTTACCACTTTTTCATTCCTCGATGTAACTACTTTTACATGCTCTCTTGGGTTGGGTTCAGTGTTATTAGGCAAACTACCTTGTTGCTTTTCTGAAACTAATTTAGCAAGCTGCCCAATTTGATTTTTAAGCCCTTGAATTGATTCTTGCTGATTTTTCAAAGCTGTCTCGGTGTTTTGGAAATGAGTCTCTGACACTGAAATTAATTTTTTAAACATCTCTTCAAGGTTTGGTTTCTTTTCTTGATGATAAGTTGCTGTTGAAAACCAGGAGGGGGTGGTGGTGGTCTTTGATTTCCTTGACCTCCCCATGAGAAATTTAGGTGGTTCCTCCAACCTGCATTGTAAGTATTACTGCAAGGATTATTTTGAGGTCTAGGATTATTACCCATATAATTCACTTGTTCATTTTCCATTATAGGACCTTAGGGTAAGTTTTCTGAATTTCTCATTCCACATCCACTTGTGTCACATTGCATCACCAGATGTACCTACGTAGAACTACATAAACCATCAATCTTTCTATTTAAAAGTTTTACATGATTTGACAACATAGCAACCGCATCAACGTTAAAAACACCGATTGCTTTTTTCGGCTTTGTCCTCATAACTTGCCACTGATAGTTGTTCAGTGACATCTCCTCTATTAACTTATAAGCCTCCTCAGGGGTTTTATTATTTATAGTACCACCGGCAGCTGCATCGATCATTTTCCTAGATGAGGGGTTCAAACGATTGTTGAAGGTTTGAACTTATAGCCATAGAGGTAACCCTTGGTGAGGGTACCTTCTCAATAGATCCTTATACCTTTCCCATGCATCGTAAAGGGTTTCTAAATCCATCTGTACAAAGGAAGAGATATCATTCCTCAATGTGGCTGTCTTGGTTGGCAGAAAGTATTTTAATAAAAACTTCTCGGTCATTTAATCCCAAGCAGTGATAGAACCTTGTGGTAAGGAGTTCAACCACTACTTAGCCTTATTTCTCAACAAGAAGGGGAATAATCGTAGATGAATGGCGTCATAAAAAACGCCATTTATCTTGAAAGTATCACAGAACTCTAAGAAATTGGCCAAATGAGTATTCGGGTCTTCATCCTGCAAACCATCAAACTGAATAAACTGTTGAATCATTTGAATAGTGTTAGGTTTCAGTTCAAAATTATTTGCAGCAATGGCAGGTTTAACAATACTTGATTCAGCCCCAGTGAGAGTGGGCTTAGCATAATCGTACATAGTACAAGGAGCAGGATTTGTAGGATCCACAGGAAGTAGCTGATTGTTCTGATTGCTAGCCATCTCCTCAGTAGCGTTCTCTTGATCTTCTTCTGCACTTTGCCAGTTTTGTCTTGCCTCTCTACGGTTTCTGCGAGTTGTACTTTCAATTTCACTAAAAAAAGCAATGGTCCTGATAGATTTCTTCTAGTCATAAATTAAAAAAACCTACCAGAAGCAAATAAAATAAAAATTAGTAATTAAAAATAATAAAATTAAAAAATAAAATGCAATAAAATAAAAATGACAAAATTAATAAAAATCAAGCGTTCCTAATATTTTAATCCCCGGCAACGACGCCAAAAACTTGATGATTGTTTTATGATTTACTAAACTAGACTACGATCACGATAAAAGAAGCGCACCTATCGAATGATAGTATAGCTACGATGAGTCCAAGCATATCGTATCCATGAGGACTAAAAGTACTAGTAATAACTATCTTTCTAGTATTTAGCCTATAATTAAAGGGATTTGTTTTAATCTAAAATTAACTAAACTAATTAACTAATGAACGTGACAAAGAATGAAGGAAATAATCGAATAAACCAATGATAAAGACAATACCCAAGGAAGAATCCACCTAGACTTCACTTATTATTCTGAATTTGAATTAAACGATCCATAGAAATCCCTAAATTATGTTAATATCTCTTTCGAGACTAAGAACAACTGACTCTAGGTTGATTAATTGAAATCTCTTTCTAATTAAAACCCCTATTATCGCATTAACTTGATCTATAGATTCCCTTATTAGATTTGACTCTAATCCGACAGATTTATGTCACCCTATTTCTAATGTTACATGCAACTCTGCTTAATTATGGTAGATCTACTCTTAAACAGGGACTTTTGCTCCACTGAATAAGCACATCAACTTGAATTAATATCCTGAAAATATTAAAACAAGAATTAAGAACACATAATTAAGAATAAGAATAAGTATTTATCATGTAATTCAGAAAATTAAAAAACAAGATCCATTATAGATTTCATACTTCCTAGGTATTTACGGAGTTTAGTTCATAATTTTAGGGAAAAACATCTTAAAAATAAGAAAACAACAAAACATAAAGAAACCCAAAAAACTTCGAGAGAAATTGAAGGGAGATCTTTAGTCTTGAAGGAGATCCTGCTTTCGAATTGAATCCCTTGGCATTCTTTGAGTAATTTCTGCTTTCTACTTTGTTCCTTCCCTTATGCCCTCTTCTGGTATGTATTTATAGACTTTAGAATGCTCAAAAACCCTAAAAATTAGCTTTTTCTGCGTGTTTGGGAAATAGGGAGCGATATCGACACGGGCTGACACATGGGCATGTGGCTAGCCCGTGTGTCTCAAACGGGCTTGTGCTCAGCTCGTGTAGAAATGGTCTTGGCCATATGGATCCTTAAATCAGCCTGTTTTGTTCATTTTTGGCCCATTTTCTACTCCTTTTGTTCCCCTATGCTCTCCTAAGTATAAAACATGAAATTAAGGATTAAGAGCATCAAATTCACTAAATTAGATAATAAATCATCTAAAAACATGTTAAGCATGGGATTAAAACATATTATATTTATGGTTTATCAAAACCCTAAACGTGTTATCTATTGTATGATATCTGTACTGAGTTTAATAATACTGAACTGATTGTGTGAATAAGTATTGCATATTAGCATGCCATTCTTTGTATGTTGCATTGCATCGGGGTGGGTTGATGATTTGTTACAGGAAATGTCGGAAAGGCTCTTGAGCCTGTTATCTAGCAGCTCAGGTGCAAATACCTATTTATGTGCCGCACTTCGGTACATCATAGTGTGTAGGGATGGGTGGGTCAATTTTATCCCCACATGGTGTGTTGGATTGGATGGAGATTGTGTGTAGAGGTTGGTGGGTAGGATTATGATATTATGTTCTGCATCTGTATCTGATTGGGATAAAGCCCTAATTTCTATCTGATTCTGCATCTGAATGGGCTAAAGCCCGAACTGATTCTGTAATGGGCTCAGGCCCTAGACTGTTTATTTCTGACTTCTGGTGATTATTCTATATGTTTGATTTCTTTGGGGGATTACATACTGAGTTTCGAAACTCACCCTTTTCTGTTTAATCTATTCAGGTAATCCCTAGCACCAGATGGATCGGTGTAGCGGAGGATTCGACGGTGGCCACATATACTAATTTTAGATTGTTTCCGTTGGTTTTTCCTATTTTGATTATTTATTTATTTGGGGTTTTGCTGTAAGAATTAGACTTTGGACTTTTTGGCTTTAAACTTCAGTTTTTGAATTGTTAATACAGATAAGCCCGATTGAAATATGGTTTTTTCTAAAAACAAACGGTTTTCATAAAATAAAACATTTTCAAAAACTTCCGCGTAAAAGCGATACGTTTTAATACAACAAAGACCATGTATTTTTACTCTGGGGTAAAACAAAGATTAAGTAACTGGACGATTTTAACTCGTCAAATTCGATTTCAAACTCCATATCATGTGACATCGCCAGATTCGGCCATAACATCTAGACCGGGTTTTGGGTGTTACATTTAGTGATATTAGAGCCTAGTCCCAAAACTCAACTGCGGATTGGGTTTTAAATTTGGTTTTTGATTGTCAATGGGTTGAAATAATTTTGACAGAGAATGTGGTACACCGTGTGAGTCTCCGGTGCTGATCCTGTAAGTATTCTGAAACTTTATTAAGATTTATCTGAAAATACTAAAAACACCCTAGGTTTACACTGAAAACCATAGTAAAACTGCGATTCGTGATAACAAATTCTGAACTTCTGATACTGCCTTGCATAAAACATCTGCTAATAAATATCAAAATTATAACTAATGCATAAAACTTTTAATATAGATAAACTTGTAATATACGATGAGCATACGAGGTACTCGTGGACAGGGTACAAGAGGCCGTGGTAGAGGCCGTAGAAGGGCTCGAGCTAGGTCCTTATCATTTGGAAATCTACCTAATCTCGATTCGAGCGAGACGCCAGTCTCACCTGCTACAGAGACTGGGTCTCATGATCGTGTGGCTGGGGATGACGCACTGTGCCAAGCTATGTTGTGGATTCTAGAGAGGGTCACTGGGCCCAATACTAGAGCTGAGGGCCGAAGGTCAGTTACGAAAAGACTTAGTTGTTCAGGGGTGTTACTGGAGTCGGCCCTAACGTGGCAAAATATTGGATGGGGGCTACAGTGAGGATCAAGGACGATTTGGATTTTACCTCTGAACAGAAACTGAAGGAGGCTGTTTCTCTACTTCGCGATGAAGCATATCGGTGGTGGATGACGGTTAAGGAGGGCACTCAGCCCAACCGATTGACTTGGGATTACTTTAAGACGGCTTTCGAGAGTCAGTATATAGGGGCCAGTCATATTGACGCGAGGAGATGGGAGTTCCTTAATCTCACTCAGGGAGACCGTACAGTGGCCGAGTATGATGCCAAATTTCTGAGATTGAGCCGCGCGAGGCATGGTGGCGACCGAGTATGAGCGTTTGTACACTTCGAGGATGGTCCCAGGGACAGTTTTTGAGTTTTGATAGCTCCACATAGAGAGCGTGATTTTTCTACTTTAGTTGAGAAGGTTAAGATCGTCAAGAAGGTTAGGTGCGCTAAGCACCAAATTGGAGCCCTCGAATTCTGGGATGAGGCCCAAGAAAAAGGCCAGGTTTGATGGACTAGTTAGAGTTGGGCCTCTTGTTGCACCTACTGGGGTGTCGCTTTGTGGGCACTGTGGTAGACACCACCTGGGCAAATATTGTAGGACTACTAGGCTTGTTTAAGATGTGGTTCTATTGAGCATCGTGTCAGAGATTGTCCACTGAGAATTGATCAGATGCAAGTTATGTGACAGCCCTAAATTGACCCTAGTCGGAAAGTGGTTTCGGGACCACAAGACCGAGTCATAAAAATAATTAACCATTATATTTGATGCTTATTATATGTATATAGGCATGTGTGAAAATTTCATGTTTGAATTTTGTTAATTGTAAGTGAATTTTGCTAAATAGGACTTGTGTGAGAAAATTTAGAAATGTGCTAGGCAAATGTTAAAGTGGCCTATTGATGCATGCTAGAAAATGTTGTCCTTGCATGTCAAAATACCCAAAACTTGGGATGGTGGCCGGCCATGGTATGGGTAAAAAGGTATTATAAACATGCTATGTTAGTGTTTCATGGGAGGAATGATAAAATAAGGAGCATGGTAATAAAATAATGAAAAGGAAAATGATGAAGAAAAAAAAGAAAAAGTTCTCATGTTGCTCAACTTGGCCGAATAGAAGAAAGAAAAAGAAGGGAAAGAGCTTGGAGAAAATCGGCTATGGTGGTTCACTAGACTAAGGTATGTTGATGTTGTTCCATGAGATTCATGCATATTTTTAGTTGTTAGCTTGAGTTCTACCTAGCCCATGGTTTAAATCTTTGCTATGAGATGGAGATGATATTCGGCCATGGGTGTTGTCTTCTTGGTTGGTGTTTGATGTTGTGGTGATGAGGCATGAAGATGAGTTAAGTTTCGGCTAAGGTGGACTTGTGTTGATGTCATTTGCATGCTAAGTGTGAAGCTTTGTAATGATACATGTGATGGTGATTGATGACTCTTGGATTTTCTTTTTAGCATTTTTGAGTTAGACATTAAGTTCTTTGTTTAACCCATGACCAAAATTGAAAAGGTATGGTGTTTTGATGCATTCGGCCATGGTAGGAAGTAGATGAGAATTGGTAGTAAGGTGAAGTGCAAATGTTAGTATTTGATTACTAGTGTATATATGTGTATTAGCCGAGTTTTGAACTTGAAACAAAATGGTATCTAGTCAATACAAGTAACCATATTTGTAGGAAGTATTAAGCATATAATCGGCCTCAACATAGACATGCATATTCGGCCACATGAGGTAGATTGGTGTTGCATGTATTCCGTTAGAGGCAAGCATATTGATGCTTTTATCTTGGCTTAGATAATCGGCTAAAAGAGAGTGTGGGCTAATATGTTGAGTTGATTCATGATTTCATATATATGTGACTCTAATGTCTAATGTATATATGGGTTAAGTACCTTGAGTTTCTCTTTTGATGTTCAAATGATTAAATCAATTTATTGTTAAATTAAGCTCAAGAGCAAAGGGGAACTAAATCCGATAAAGGGAAGGAAAAAGTGATTGAATAGCCGTCGAAATCGTTCGACAACATCCGAGGTAAGTTTTCGAGTAATGAAACTTAGTTTACGATTTGATTAAGTCATGACGTATAATCATAACAAATATACGGTGATATAATGATTCTACTTGAATTATATGTTGAGTTAATTAGTCTATATGTATGATGGGTAGCCGTATGTGCATAGAGATCATGTCACAAAGCAAACCAAATCATGCTGTTTGTATGTGGCTATTGAGCCGAAAATGGGAATGCTTAATAATTGACTTCTGTTTGAATTCTAGTTATGAAAATGAAATAAAGATGTGTCATGATTTACTGATATGTGCATGAATATTCGGATGATAACGGGGCTAAGTCCCGAAGGCATTTGTGCTAGTGACTAATTCCGGGCTAAGCCCGAAGGCATTTGTGCGAGTTACTAATTCCGGGCTAAGTCCCGAAGGCATTTGTGCGAGTTACTATATCCAGGCTAAGTCTCGAAGGCATTTGTGTGAGTTACTAGATCCGGGCTAAGTCCCGAAGGCATTTGTGCGAACTACTATATCCGGGCTAAGTCCCGAAGGCATTTGAGCAAGTAGCTATATCCGGTTAAATCCCGAAGGTACTTGGTTTGGGAATGAGCGATCTTGCTGTAATAATTTCAATTAATATGCTCGTAAAATCCCAATGATGAGGTATGTTTCGTATATGCATTGGATTAGTTTATTCCTTTTAAATAGTATTCGCTCAGTCGATTAATGAGCTTCCGGCTTTTGGTTAAGTTGATCTCTTATGTATGAGTATAAGGGTTGGTAATGTGAAGTAGGTATGATTTTGAGAATGTGTGTATATGGGATTATCCATTTAGTCATAAGAATGCTATACTTCAATTGTGCCTAATTTCATTGCTCAAAACTTACTAAGCATTAAATGCTTATTCCGTTTCTTTGATTCTCTGTTTTATAGATTTTGGTTCGTCAGCTATCGGACTCGAGATTGTCGAAGTCAAAGTCGTCCACACTATCAAAGCCCTTTTGGTACACTTTTGGTTGAACTCTGAAAATGGCATGTATAGGACTACCCTTTTTGTTGTTGGTCATGTACCCTTTGGTTTTGTATAAATTTGGATAGCCATGCGAAAATGGCTTATATATACTTTGAGCATAGCATTATAATCATTTTGTATGTTGTTCATTGAGAGGTATGGAAATTCTTGGTAATGATTAGCCATTGGAATGGTTAATCATGATCATTTTGGTGCTTTGCATGACAAATTCTAGTTGATTCATGGAAAACCATGAAATAGGTAAAGTTTACCTTAAAAACAGATGCTGACAGCAGCAGTGGTGTGGATTTGAAAAATCACTAAAAATAGTAGGACTGGAATTAAATAGTGAATAAATTATGTAATCGAACCTTGATGAATCTAATTTCATATGGAAGAAACAAAACGATCATATGAGTCGTATTTTAGAAGATATTTAAGTTTTCATGGAACAGGGCCAGAGCGATTTCTGGATCCCCTGATATGACTTTGGAAATTCACTATAAATTAACCAGAGATAATTAGAAGTCATGCCATATATGTATAGATTCCTTTTTAAGTCTAGTTTCGTTAGAAACAAATGGAATAAGTAATGAAGCCCTGTACAGGAAGATATATAAGTCGTAATGCATGAAGGTCAGAGCAGTCGAACCCTAAAATAGAGGAGACTTTAACTAATAAAATGTACTAATTGGCTCGACCAAAAATTCTAGAAAAAAATTTTTTTGGATGGTTATATGAGTCTAGTTTCAGGTAAAATTTACGAAACTGGTTTTCGAGTTTTGGAACTCAAGATATGATTTTTAAGGTAACAGTGACGCAGTTAGCCAGCTTGTCTG
This sequence comes from Gossypium hirsutum, assembly GCF_007990345.1. Taxonomy (NCBI): domain Eukaryota; kingdom Viridiplantae; phylum Streptophyta; class Magnoliopsida; order Malvales; family Malvaceae; genus Gossypium; species Gossypium hirsutum. The sequence continues at coordinate 42,231,232 of NC_053427.1, forward strand.
GAAATTTTTAAAATGGACTGTGAAAATAAATGAAATAAGTCCGTAAATACCTCGTGTTCGACTCCGGCAACGGTCTCGGGTACGGGGTGTTACAAGTTATGGGTACTAGTACTGTGTAGCCATCGAGAGTAGTTTAGCAGCCACCTAGGGGCTGAGGTCAGGCCAAGGGTGGTAACGGAATGGGCCGAGGACAGAGAGTATCGGGTAGAGGTGCTGGACCGATTGAGGCGAGACAGCCTGCATTGGTTTATGCTGCTCATCACCGTAAGGATCGAGATGCTCTGGACTTCATTTCGGGTATGTTCTTAATTTATAATGCACCTTAATTTGCATTGATAGACATCAGTTCTACACACTCATACATAGCTAGTACTCTGTCTAAAACCTTGGGGATTCCGGTTGAGAGTACTTCTAGTGAGGTAACTATAGTGAGTCTGTTGGGGTAGTCAATCTTAGTGAGTAAATTATTTAGAGACGTCCCGTTAGAGGTTCAAGGGATAGTATTTTTGGTTGATCTGATGGAGCTTCCATTTGGGGAGTTTAACTTGATTTAGGACATGGACTGGCTGGTTAAACATCGAGTGAGTCTGGACTGTACGACAAAAAGGGTTGTCTTGAAGACTGAGGAGGACAATGAGGTAGTGGTGATTTGGGAACAACGACACTATCTGACTAATGTAATTTTCGCATCGGTGGTGAAAAAGTTGGTTCGTAAAGGATGTGAGGCATTCTTGGCCTACATCGGTATTTCTAACTCTAGAGATTCTTTGGTTAAGGACATCAAAACCGTGAGAGACTTTCCAGATGTTTTTTTGAGGAACTACCAGGGTTGGCTCCGATCCAAGAGGTGGAGTTTGGGATTGAATTGATTCCGGGTATAGCTCCAGTGTCTATCGCCCCTTACCGAATGGCACCAAAGGAGTTCACGGAGCTTAAGGTTTAGATTCAAGAGTTATTAGATCGTGGGTTTATTCGTCCCAGTGTGGCTCCGTGGGGAGCACCGATTCTATTTGTAAAGAAGAAAGATGGAACAATAAGGATGTGTATCAACTACTGCTAGTTGAACAAGCTAACGATCAAGAATAAGTACCCACTTCCAAGGATAAATAACTTATTCGACTAGTTTAGAGGGGCCTCTATGTTTTCTAAGATCGATCTGCAATCGGGATATCATCAGTTGAGAGTTAAGGAGGTTGATGTGCATAAGATGACATTTAGGACTCGTTATGGACATTACGAGTTTCTATTCATGCCCTTTATATTGTCTAATGTGCCAGTGACATTTATGGATTTGATGAATCGAGTGTTCCAGCCCTATTGAGATCAATTTGTGGTATTCATCGACGACATCTTAGTGTATTTTAAGACTCAGGATGAACACGATGAGCATCTCAGAGTGGTATTACAGACTCTTCGTGAGAAATAGTTGTTTGTGAAGTTTAGTAAGTGTGAGTTCTGGCTTCGGGAAGTAACTTTTTTGGGACATGTGGTTTCGACGGAGGTGATTCATGTTGATCCTCATAAGATTGAGTGTTGGATTGGAAACAACCAAAGAATGTGTCTGAAATCCATAGTTTTTTGGGGCTGGTAGGATGTTATCGATGTTTCGTAGAAGGGTTCTCCTTGGTCGCAGCTTCGTTGACTAAGCTTTTGCGTAAGGGAGTTCCTTTCATTTGGACTGATGCACAGTAGGAGAGCTTTGATAAGCTCAAGACTATGTTAACTCAGGCTCTTGTTCTGATACAGCCCGAGCCTGGTAAAGACTTTGTGGTATACAGTGATGCGTTACATGTGCGTCTGGGTTGTGTTCTGATGCAAGACAGAAAGGTGGTTGCTTATGCGTCCCATCAGCTCAAAACTCAAAAGGCTAACTATCCGACGCATGATTTGGAGTTGGCAGCGATAGTTTTAGCTTTGAAAGTATAGAAGCACTATCTGTATGTGAGAAGTGTACTATCTACCCTGATCACAAGAGCCTCAAATATCTTCTCACTCAAAAGGAGTTAAACCTTAGGCAGCATAGATGGATTGAACTGCTTAAGGATTATGATTGCACTATCGAGTACCACCTTGGCAAGGCCAATGTGGTGGTCGATGTTTTGAGCTATAGGGCAATGATCGATCTGAGAGCAATGTTCGTTCGACTTAGTCTTTTCGACAATGGGTGTCTATTGGCAGAACTTCAGGTTAAACCAACATGGATTGATCAGATCAGAGATAAAAAGATAGGGGTTAGTCTCTTGAGTTGCGTTTCCATCAGGTTGAGAGTGGTGTTACTACTAATTTTGGGATTAACAGTGTGGGGTACTGTGTTTCTGCAGTCGAATTTGTGTATCGAATGATGAGAATTTGAGGCTGTCGATTCTGAGGGATGCGCATAGTAGCCCATATGCTATACATCCTGGCGAGAATAAAATGTACCGAGATCTACGAGAGTTGTACTGGTGGCCAGGGATGAAGCTTGAAGGTATTGACTTTGTTGCTCACTATTTGACTTGTTAGTAGGTTAAGGCTGAGCATCAGCTACCTTAGGGTCTATTGCAGTCGGTGAAGATACCGTTATGGAAATGGGAGCAGTACGATGGACTTCGTTAGTGGGTTACCTCTAACACCCACTAAGAAGGATTCTGTCTGGGTCATCATGGATCAATTGACCAAATCTACTCACTTCATCTCTGTTAGGACAGACATCTCTCTACAAAAATTTGCTAAACTTTACATCTTTGAAGTGGTGAGATTACATGGAGTATCTGTCTCGATCATCTCTGATAGAGATCCTCGTTTCACATCTTGATTCTAGAAGAAGTTACATGAGGCTCTAGGTTTGAGGTTAGATTTCAGTACTGCTTTCCATCCTCAGATAGATGGTCAATTGGAGAGGGTGATTTAGGTACTGGAGGACGTGTTGAGGAGTAGTGTTGTTGACTTCCGAAGCAGTTGGAAGGAGTACCTGCCTTTGGCAGAGTTTGCCTACAATAACAGCTACCAGTCTAGCATCCAGATGGCGCCTTACGAGGCCTTGTACTGTCATAAGTGTCGCACTCCCGTGTGCTGGACTGAGTTGGGTGAGCAACGTGTACTGGGTCCAGAATTGGTTTTTGAGACTGAGGACAAGGTCTGGTTAATTCGGGATCTACTGAAAGAGGCATCTGATAGGCAGAAGTCCTACGCTGATCTGAAGAGAAAGGATATCGAGTATTCAATAGAAGACTTTGTTTTTCTCAAGGTCTCGCCATGGAAAAAGATTCTAAGGTTTGGTCGCAAGGGTAAGCTAAGCCTTAGATTTATTGGGCCGTACCGTATTCTGAAACGTGTAGTGTAACAGCCAAATTTTAAGGGTAGTCAGAACAATGATTACGAAACCACTATTCCAAATTCATAGAAATTATTTTAAAATTATTTTATGTGTGATGGCATGATTATAAAAGTGCATGAAAATTTTGGTGAATTAATTTTAACGTTTGAGAGCTTAATTACGAAAAAGAACTAAATCGCATAAAGTGCAAAAGTCCTATTTTGATAGCTAAGGGTGTTAAATAGCTAGAAAGTCAAAATTGGGGGTCTTTAAAGGGTAAATAGACCCTAGGATGATGCTTGGCCGACCATGAGACAAGGAAATTAATCTAGTTAAAGGGTTAGGTGAATTGATGACTTAATGTTTTCTAAAAATAAAATAAAAGAAAAATGTTGTCATCTCTTTTTACCTTTCCTTCTTCCCCCGAAAGTTTTTGCAAGAAAAGGGGGTGTGAAAGCTTGAAAATTTCAGTCACTTAATCTCCTTACAAGTAAGTGGTTTTGATTACTTTTCTTGATTGTATTTTTGGAACCCTTGTAGCATAATCTTCCAAATGAGGGGATTATTTTGCAAAATGGTTAAAAGTCTAGGGTTTTACTATGAGGGTGTTCATGTTGTTTTCTGAAATTATATGGAAGAAAATAAGTTATGGTGGTGTAATAAACAACTTTTGTGAAGTAGTTTTCATAGAAACCCTAATTAAGGACCATTTTGCATAAGTTAAAAATTGTATGATAAATGTGAGAAATAATGGAAATTTTGGGTTACAATAAGAGTAAAAAGGGTTCGGTTAGGCTTAAGATATGAAGAAGTTCGATAAAAATCAATTTTTGGGCCTAAGGGTGAAATGGTCATTTTGTAAAAGTCTAGGGGTAAAAAGGTCATTTTGCACTATTTTTAAATTGTTGAGTACCTAGATTAATAACATGTTTAAATGTGTGAATTCTCATCATTATAGATCAAGAATTACAAAATTTGGGCCAATACTAGGGAAAAGCAAAGCAAGTGGACTAAGCCGAACTAGTCGTCTACATTTTGTAATTCGAGGTAAGTTGCATATAAATAATACACTTACATGGTTATTATATGCTTTTGAATTTATATAGCATAAATTGCTTCTTTGTGGAAATGATTATGTATGTTGAATATTGACATAGTAGAATTCCCGTTTGAACCTTAGGAAATAAATCAGATATTCATGCCACGACATTCGGGCTATTTGTGTGCAAGTGTAAGACATGTCTGAGACATGCATCGGCCACATTATGAGAGCTAGTGTAAGACCATGTCTGGGACATGGAATCGGCAATGAGACAAGAACTAGTATAAGACATGTCTAGGACATGCATCGTGCACATTATGAGAGCGAGTGTAAGACCATGTCTGGGACATGGCATCGGTATTGAGACGAGAACTAGTGTAAGACATGTCTGGGACATGCATCGGACTCGAGATGTAAGCTAGTGTAAGACATGTCGGGACATGCGTCGGCTGCAAGATGTGTCAGTGTAAGACCGTGTCTGGGACATGGCATCGGCACGTATAGAGGTGTCAATGTAAGACCATGTTTGGGACATAACATTGGTATAAATATGTGAGAGCTAGTGTAAGACCATGTCAGGGACATGGCGTCAGCCTCGATTTCGATAGTCAGTGTAAGACCATGTCTGGGACATGGCATCGACTTGATGGATGAGCTAGTGTAAAACCATGTCTAGGACATGGCATCGGCACTATACCCTATGTTTGAGGCGTAGTGAATATTCGATAGCTTTCCAAAAGGTTCAACAGTGAGAGTTATAGTTTAAGTTAAACGAGAAAAGTATAACCATGTTGTGGGTGGTACAGGTACCTATTTGAAATGTATGAGACGTGAGCCCAATATATATATGCTATGTGAATTGTATTGGTTAGTGATAAGTAAGTTGTGCTATGCCTACTTTTGTACTATAAGCATGATGGTGAATGGTAAAGTTGTTGTTATATTTATTTGCATTCAACTTACTAAGCTTTATGCTTACTCCCTCTCTTTTCCATTTTCTTATAGTGCCGCTTAACTAGCTCTAGGATCAACATACGTCGAAGGCATGGATCACACTATCACCTGAAGCATTCAGTATAATTACATTTATCATTTTGAATATGGCATGTATAGGAACTTAGACTTTTGAATTTTGTGTCATTTTTAATTGGCCAAATGTGATGGCTCGCCTTAGCATTTGATTCATTTTGTATAAGGCCATGAAAAATGGCTAATATTGAAAGTTATTATATGAATACAAGATAGTCTTTCATGAATGTGAAATTGTTGGCATGGTTGAATTTATGAAATGTATGTGGGCCTTAGCTATGGTTGTTTGGTTGGGAAATCATAATAAGTTAGATTTTGATAGGTTGGTTTGTGTTAGATTGTGTTTCAGGATGGCAAAATGCTTGGTAGATAGCCTTATTTTGTTCACACGGATAGACACATGGGCATGTGTCTAGGCCGTGTGTGACACACGGTCTGCCCCATGGTCGTGTTGCTATGCTGTGTGTCCTCTACATGTAAAAATTGCAAGTCAGTATGCATGGTAGTAAACACACAGGCAGAGGCACGGCCTTGTGTCTCAGCCGTGTGAATGGCACGGCCTACCACACGGGCGTGTGCCTTGGCTGTGTGACCCTTAGGGGTTGCTGACGTCATAAACAAAATGTCAAGGTTTTCAAACGTGGGCTGAGACATGGGCGTGTCGATACCGTGTGAGGGACATGGGCCATGGACACGGGCGTGTGCCAGGCTTTGAGAAAACTCCTGTAAGTTCGAATTGAAAAAGAAATCTACAAGGGTATAAGGCACGAGCGTGTTTCCCATCCACATGGGTGTGTGTCCTGTTTCAAAGGTCATTTTCCTAGTGTTGGTTAAAGGACCCAAGTTAGTCCTGAGTAGCTTCCAAGTGGTGTTTTGGGTCTTGTAGGCCCATGATAAGAAGTTTTAGACAATGTTTGAAAATGTTTTAAGTTTTAACGAGTTCGTATAATCTGACTTGTATGTATATGTGTGATTTGTGAACGGTAATGCCTTGTACCCGGTGTCAGTGTCAAACCCGGGTTAGGGGTGTTACATTTAGTGGTATCAGAGCTATGGTTTAGTCAGTTCTGGGACTAACCTAGCGTGAGTACGAGTCTAGCTATACATGCCATAATTGTATATTGATAGTGTGACGACTCCTGACGAGATAAATTGTGTTGTTATTTATATACTAAATGGATCCTGACGTAGCTACGGCGGATGATGTAGAGAGTAATATGCTGGCTCTCGTTGAAGGGACCGCGCTTGTAGATAGTGGGCCCATGAAACTGAATAGGGCAGAGGGGCTAGAGAAGTTTACCTCCACATGATGAATGCTTGGTACACGGAGTTTGTTCGTGCGAATCCGAACACTTCACCTCCCTCACCTCCTCCGATTCCTTAGTATGCTCCTGTAGCTCTGCAAGGAATGAATATGGTTAGGAGAGAGAAACCCCCTGTAGATAAAATATGAAAGAAAGGGGTCGAGGAATTTTGGGTTAATATTGATGATGACCTAGAAAGAGCAAACTTCTGGTTGGAAAATACCATTAGGGTATTTGATGAGGTAACGTGCACGCTTGAGGAGTGCGTGAAGAGTGCAATGTCACTCCTCCGAGACTCAGCTTACCAATGGTGGAATACTCTCATGTCCGTTGTACCGAGGGAGATGATAACTTGGGAATTCTTCCAGGAAGACTTCTAGAAGAAGTACATTAGCTAGAGGTTTATAGACCAGAAAAGAAAAGAATTTTTAGAGTTGAAGCAAGGTCGTAGAACGGTGACGGAGTATGAGCGTGAGTTTGTAAGACTCAAAAAATATGCACGGGAGTGTGTATCTATAGAAGCTATCATGTGCAAGAGGTTTGAAGATGGTTTAAACGAAGATATCCGTCTATTAGTTGGCATCTTAGAATTGAGAGAATTTGTGGTGCTCGTGGAGAAAGCATGTAAGGCCGAGGAATTGGCCAAAAAGAAGAAAAAAGCTGACATCAAGTCTTGAGACTCAAGGAAAAGACAGATGGGAAAATCATAGCAGACCTCATCTAAGAGGTCGAGAGAGTTTCCTACCCAATCAAACGCGTTCGAACAAGAGCAAGAATAGGCAGCACACGACGTCCAAAGCCCAAACCACTTTTATCGCGAGTGTTGGTAGTACTCGGCCAAATAGGCCGGAGTGTTCGCAATGTGGTAGGCGTCATTTTGGCGAGTGCCGAGGGAATGAAATAGGTTGTTTCAAATGTGGATCACTAGACCACTTCATTTAGAATTGTCCGGAATTAGATGACAAAGAGAAAAAGCAAGATATGAGGGCGAATAGTGCTCCTTCGAGGGGTAGACCACAGAAGAACTAGGGTAGTGGGGCTAGCAATAGAGGTGCCCCTTGAGATTCAGCTATGAGGTTCGAGGGCCGGCCGTCTGTAAGAACTTATGCCATTCGTACTCGTGGAGAGGCATCTTCACCAGATGTGATTATAGGTACTTTTTCTCTTCACGATATTTCTGTTGTTGCTTTAATTGATCCGGGGTCTACCCATTCTTATGTTTGCATGAAATTAGTACCCAGTATGAATATGTCTATTGAGCCTACAAAATTTGTGATAAAATTGTCAAACCCGTTAGGCAGGCATGTGATAGTTGATAAAGTGTGTAGAGATTGTTCTTTAATGATTAGAGGTCATTGTTTTTCGGCTAACCTCGTGCTATTACCGTTTGATGAATTTGATTTAATTCTTGGCATGGATTGGTTGATTTCTCATAATGTGGTAGTGAATTATGGTAGCAAGTTTATTGAAGTGAAATGTGAGAGTGGGGATATTATTCAGGTTGAATCAGGTGAACCGGATAACATCAATACTAATCTCGTCTTTGACCACCGAGAAATATTTGAGAAAAAGGTATGAGTCCTACCTAGCATTTATGTTGAACATCAAAGAGTCTGAAGTGATAATTGATACAGTGCTTGTGGTATACGAGTACCGGGATGTATTTCCAGAAGAGTTTCTCAGGTTGCCTTCAATCAATTGAGTTGGTCCCTGGTACGACACCTATCTCGATTTCTCTGTATAGAATGGCTCCAACAGAGTTAAAGGAGTTGAAGACTCAATTACAAGAGCTAACGGATAAAGGTTTTGTGAGACCGGGCTATTCACCGTGGGGTGCCCGGTACTTTTGTGAAGAAGAAGGACGGATCGATGAGATTGTACATAGACTACCGGTAGCTTAACAAAGCTACTGTAAAGAAAAAATATCCATTGCCAAGGATCGATGATTTGTTCATTCAGTTGAAGGGAGCCACTGTGTTTTCTAAAATTGACTTAAGGTCTGGCTACTATTAGTTAAGGGTTAAGGAGCAAGACATACCGAAAACTACTTTTTGGATGAGGTACGACCATTATGAGTTCCTCGTCATTCCCTTTGGGTTAACAAATGCCCCTGCAATGTTTATGGACTTGATGAACTACATTTTTTGGCCGTTTTTGGATACGTTCGTGGTAGTCTTTATCTACGACATACTGATTTACTCACGTGATGAGGGTGAACATGTAGAGCATCTAAGAACGGTTTTACAAACCTTGAGAGATAAGCAGTTTACGCTAAGTTCACTAAGAGCGAATTTTGGCTACAAGAGGTCGGATTCATGGGACATAGTGTGTAGGGTGACGGGATCAGAGTTGAAGCGAGTAAGATCTTAGCTATCGTTGAGTGGAAACCGCCAAGGAATATGGCAGGATATTACAGAAGATTTGTGAGTGGATTCTCTATGATAGCCACTTCGATGACAAGGTTGTTACAAAAGGATGTCAAGTTCAAATGGTCAGAGAAGTGCCAATAGAGTTTCGAGAAACTAAAGGCTTTGTTGACCGAAGCACTAGTTTTAGTACAACCAAAATCGGGAAAAGAGTTTGGGGTGTATAGTGATGCATCCTTGAATGGATTAGGGTGCGTGTTCATGCAAGAAGGAAAGGTAATAGCCTATGCCTCGAGACAGCTAAAGCCACATGAGAAGAATTATCCGACCCATGATTTGGTGTAGCAGCCATCGTGTTCGCATTAAAAATTTGGAGACACCATTTATATGGCGAGAGATGTCGAGTGTTCACCGACCATAAAAGTCTCAAGTATTTAATGACTCAGAAGGAGTTGAATCTACGACAACGAAGGTTGCTAGAGTTGATAAAGGATTACAAGTTAGTGATTGACTACCACCCGGGGAAGGCGAATGTAGTTGCTGACGCTCTGAGTAGAAAATAATTGTTCGCCATGGCTCGATTCTAGCTGAGATGAGAGCTAGACCTACGTTTCTTCAAGAGATTTGTGAGGCTCAGAAAGGTAATAGGGACTTGCAAGCTAAAATGGCTTAGTGTGAGACGAGAAATGAATCAGAGTTTAGTATTGGTACCAACGGTTGTATGATGTACAGAGACAAAGTTTGTGTACCCAAGGATAATGGGCTTATTCAAAGGATTTTACAAGAGGCAGATAGTGGTTGCTTGTCTATCTATCCGGGTAGTGTAAAAATTTATAACGACTTAAAGAAAATGTAAAGGTGGTCGGGGATGAAAAGAGACATTTTTGAGTTTGTTTCTAAGTGTCTAGTTTGTCAACAAGTGAAGGCCAAACACCAAGTGCCCTTAGGTTTGCTTCAACCTGTGATGGTTCTCAAGTGGAAGTGGGATAGAGTAACTATGGATTTTGTGTCAGGGTTGCCTTTGACACCAAGGAAAAAGAATTCAGTTTGGGTAGTTGTTGATAGATTTACTAAGTCGGCACATTTTATACCAGTGCATAATGACTATTCCTTTGAGAAATTGGTCGATCTATATGTTTCTGAGATCATTAGACTTCATGGAGTGCCCTTGTCGATTATTTCGAATAGAGATCCAAAGTTTACCTTGTGGTTTTGGAAAAAGTTACAAGAGGCATTGGGAACGAAACTGAATTTTAACACAGCTTTCTAGCCTTAAACCGACGGACAGTCGGAGAGAGTAATTCAAATCTTAATAGATATGTTGTTGTGTTGTGTTCTCGAGTTCCAAGGCAGTTGGGAAAAGTATTTACCGTTGGTCGAATTCGCCTACAATAACCGTTATTAGTCAAGTCTGAAAATGACGCCTTATGAGGCTTTGTATAGGCGTAAGTGTCAAACACCCTTGTATTGGACCGAGCTGAGAGAGAATCAGATACATGGGATTGACTTAGTTAAAGAGACCGAGGATAGACAAAAATCCTATGCGGATTTGAAATAGAAAGAGATCGAGTTTCAAGTCGGGGATAAAGTATTTTTGAAGGTATCCCCATGGAATAAGGTTCTTCGATTTGGAAGGAATGACAAATTAAGTCCATGATTTATTGGACCTTATGAGATTACAGAGAGAGTAGGGCCTATTGCCTACCAATTGGCTTTGCCCTCAAAGTTGGAAAAGATTCACGAAGTGTTTCATGAGTCCATGTTACGTTGAAATAGATCGGATCCTTCGCAAGTGATTCCGCTTATAGAGGCTGAGATTAGCTTAGACATGACTTATGGCGAAGAGCCAGTTAAGATTTTGGCTCGAAAGGTCAAATAATTGAGGAATAAAAGTGTAGCACTCGTGAAGGTTTTGTGGCATAGACATGGAGTCGAGGAAGCCACGTGGGAACCCAAGGAGACTATGAGAGACCAATACCCAAACTTATTCACCGGTAAGATTTTTGGGGACGAAAATCCCTAAGGAGGGAGAATTGTAACAACCCAATTTTTGGGCTAGTCAGAATAGTAGTTATGAAACCACTATTTCGAAGCCATAGAAATTATTTTAATATTATTTTACATGTGATGGCATGATTATAAAGGTGCATGAAAAATTTGGTGAATTAATTTTAACGTTTGAGTGCTTAATTACGAAAAAGGACTAAATTGCATAAAGTGAAAAAATCCTATTTTGATAGCTAAAGGTGTCAAATAGCTAGAAAATCAAAATTGGGGGTCTTTAAAGGGAAAATAGACCCTAGGATAATGCTTGGCCGGCCATGAGACAAGGAAATTAATCTAGTCAAAGGGTTAGGTGAATTGATGACTTAATGTTGTCTAGAAATAAAATAAAAGAAAAATGTTGTCATCTCTTTTTACCTTTCCTTCTTCCACCAAAAATTTCAGCAAGAATAGGGATGTAAAAGCTTGAAAATTTCAGTCACTTAATCTCCCTACAAGTAAGTGGTTTTGATGACTTTTCTTGATAATTTTTGTATTTTTGGAACCCTTATAGCATGATCTTCCAAATGAGGGGACTATTTTGCAAAATGGTTGAAAGTCTAGGGTTTTACCATGAGTGTGTTCATGTTGTTTTTTGAAATTTTATGGAAGAAAATGAGTTATGGTGGTGTAATAAACAACTTTTGTGAAGTAGTTTTCACAGAAACCCTAATTAAGGACCATTTTGCATAAGTTGAAAATTGGATGATAAATGTGAGAAATAATGGAAATTTTGGGTTACTATAAGAGTAAAAAGGGTTCGGTTAGGCTTAAGATATGAAGAAGTTTGATAAAAATCAATTTTTGGACATAAGGGTAAAATGGTCATTTTACAAAAGTTTAGGGGCAAAAAGGTCATTTTGCTCAATTTTTAAATTGTTGAGTACCTATATTAATAACATGATTAAATGTATGAATTTTCATCATTATAGATCAATAATTACAAAATCCGGTCCTAAATCGGGGAAAAGCAAAACAAGTGGACTAAGCCTAACTAGTCGTCTACATTTTGTAATTCGAGGTAAGTTGTATGTAAATAATACAACTACATTGTTATTATATGCATTTGAATTGATATAGCATAAATTTCTTGTTTATGGAAATGATTATGTATGTTGAATATTGAGATAGTAGAATTCCCGTTTGAACCTTAGGAAATAAATCAGATATTCATGCCAAGACATTCGGGTTATTTGTCTACTAGTGTAAGACATACCTGGGACATGCATCGGCCACATTATGAGAGCCAGTGTAAGGCCATGTCTGGGACATGGTATCGGCATTGAGACGAGAGCTAGTATAGGACATGTCTGAGACATGCATCGGGCACATTATGAGAGCGAGTGTAAGATCATGTCTAGGACATGGCATCGACATTGAGACGAGAGCTAGTGTAAGACATGTCTGGGACATGCATCAGCCTCGAGATGTAAGCCAGTGTAAGACATGTCTGGGACATGGCATCGACACATATAGAGGTGTCAGTGTAAGAAAATGTCTGGGACATGGCATCGGCATGAATATGTGAGATCTAGTGTAAGACCATGTCTGGGACATGGCATCGGCACTATACCTTATGTTTGAGGCGTAGTGAATATCCGATAGCTTTCCAAATGGTTCAACGGTGAGAGTTACAGTTTAAGTTAAACGAGAAAAGGATAACCATGTTGCGGGTGGTATAGGTACCCATTTGAAATGTGTGAGACGTGAGCCCAATATATATATGCTATGTGAATTGTATTGGTTACTGACGAGTAAGTTGTGGTTATGCCTACTTTTGTACTATAAGCATGATGATGAATGGTAAAGTTGTTGTTATATTTATTTGCATTCAACTTACTAAGTTTTATGCTTACTCCCTCTATTTTCCATTTTCTTATAGTGCTGCTTAACTAGCTCGAGGATTAACAGACGTCGGAGACATCGATCACACTATCAGCTGAAGCACTCGGTATAATTAGATTTATCATTTTGAATATGGCATGTATAGGAACTTAGACTTTTGAATTTTGTGTCATTGTTAATTGGCCAAATGTGATGGCTTACCTTAGCATTTGATTCATTTTGTATAAGGCAATGAAAAAAGGCTAATAGTGAAAATTATTATATGAATGCAAGATAGTCTTTAATGAATGTGAAATTGTTGGCATGGTTGAATATATGAAATGTATGTGGGCCTTAGCTATGGTTGTTTGGTTGAGAAATCATAATAAGTTAGATTTTGATAGGTTGGTTGGTATTAGATTGTGTTTCAGGGTGGCAAAAGGCTTGGTACATAGCCTTATTTTGTCCACATAGGTAGACACACGTCTGTCCCATAGGTGTGCTAGTAGGCCGTGTGTCCCCTGTATGTAAAAATTGGAAGTCAGTATGCATGGTAGTAAACACACGGGCAGATACATGACCATGTGGCTCAGCCGTGTGAAGGGCACGGCCTAGCACATGGACGTGTGCCTTGGCCTTGTGACCCTTAAGGGTTGCTGACGTTAGAAACAGAATGTCAAGGTTTTCAAACACAAGTTGAGACACGAGCATGTCGAGGCTGTGTAAGGGACATGGGCGTGTGCCAAGCGATGTGAAAACCCCTGTAGGTTCGACTTGAAAAATAAATCTACACGGGTATAAGACACAGGCGTGTTGCCAATCCACACCGGCGTGTGTCCTATTTCAAAGGTCATTTTCCTAGTGTTGGTTAAAGGGCCCGAGTTAGTTCTGAATAGCTTCCAAGTGGTGTTTTGGGCCTTGTAGGCCCATGATAAGAAGTTTTAGCCAAAGTTTGAAAAAGTCTTAAGTTTTAACGGGCTCGTATAATACAACTTGTACGTATATGTGTGATTTGTGAACGGTAATGCCTCGTACCTAGTTTTAGCGTTGAACCTGAGTTAGGGATGTTACATGTAGGGCTAGTTGCTTACCAGTTAGAGCTACCTCTGGTGTTAAATCAGATTCATGAAGTGTTCCATGTCTCTATGTTGAGATGCTACCGCTCTGATCCTATCCATATTGTTCCTGTGGAGGAGATTGAGGTTAGGCCAGATCTGACATTTGAGAATGAGCCGGTTCAGATTTTTTATCTCAACATTAAGGTTCTATGAAAGAAATCTATTCCCTTGGTGAAGGTGTTGTGGCGGAATCATAGCACTGAGGAGGCTACTTGGGAGCCGGATGATTCGATGCGTCAACAGTATCCTCATCTGTTCAGATCAAGTAAAATTTCAAGGCCAAAATTTTCTTTTAGGGGGTAGAGTTGTAACGCCCCAAAATTTATGTGTTGTTTTTGTGCATGTGTGACATACAAGTGTGTATCTGCTTCAGTGGTTAAGTGTTCTGGGTGTGTCTGAGAGGTCCCAAGTTCAAGCATTGACCTGGGCATAATTTTTTTATATGAATAAATCCATATCTCTAGTCAATAGGTTTATAAGGAGAAGTGTGTAAAAATATAGTTGAGTGTTAAGTTATTAGAGGTCTGGAGTTCGAATCTCTGTGCGAGAAAGGGAATTGTTTTTGTTGGAGGCCGTGGGAGTGTTTGAGTAAAATTGGATTCTGAGTAGTGGAGTTTGAGTAGGCAAGTGGAGGAGTAAGTTGGGGGATTACGGAGTTATCTAGATTTTATTTTATTTCCCATTACCAAAATTTTTTTCTTCCCAAAGATTTTGTCATTTTCTCTTCTTTTGTTGCCAAAAATCCCATTGTTTTCCTCTTTCTTTCCATTTTCGTTTTCCTTTTTCAATCGTTTTTGTTGTTCTTCAATCTGTTGCACGTTCGATAAGTTAAAGGTGCGTTTTTGGTGTTTTGATTAATTAGTTGATAGGTTACTAAGGATTCATTTGGTGATTAGGGCTCATCGAAGGCTGGTTATCACTCATCGACATTCTAAGGGAGTGGAATTTTTGCTAATCGATAGAAGGTAATAGCTTATCACTCGAAAGATGATTACCTTGTTTTAGGGTTTGATGCATTCAATTTCTAAGTGATCAATCGAATGTATATTTATCAATATTTAGGTTCGTGAATGCTCGAAATTCAGATTAGCTACTAACGATTCCAGGTGTGTACTCGTTTTCACAAAAATAGGAATCAGCAAAAGCAAAAAAAGCTTTCTGTCGATGCTACATGGCCGTGTGGTAGGCTGTGTGGTAGGCCCTATGAGAGGACACGGTCGTATGATCGATGAAGCTAAGCCGTACGCGCTAGGTCAGGCCGTGTGTACATACGGGCTCGACCAATTGGGTCGTGTGGGTGCACACGGGTGAACCACACGAGCATATGGGATTTTGGGCCAGGCCGTGTGGAGGCCAATTTGGGCCGTGTGGGCCCATACGGGCAGGTCACATGGGCATGTGAGCCTATTTTTCTGGAAAAGTTATGTAAGGTTGCAGGGGTCACCCAAGTCGACTGTGACCTACTGTAGGGACAGTAAGCATTATTTGGACCCCTAAACGTGTGATCTATTGTATGATATCTGTACAGAGTCTGATAATACTGAACTGATTGTGTGAATGATTATTTCATATTAGCATTCCATTCATTGTATGTTGCATTGCATCGAGGTGGGTTGATGATTTGTTGGAGGAAGTTTCTAAAAGGCTCTTAAGCCTGTTATCTGTAAGCTCAGGTGCAAATACCTATTTATGTGTCGCGCTTTAGTACAGCATAGTGTGTAGGGATGGGTGGGTCGATTGTATCCCTACATGGTGCGTTGGGTTGGATGGAGATGGTGTGTAGAGGCTGGTGGGTAGGATTCTGATATTCCGTTCTACATCTGTATCTGATTAGGCTAAAGCCTTAATTTATATCTGATTCTGCATCTGAATAGGCTAAAGCCCGAACTGATTCTGTAATGGGCTCGGGCCCAGACTGTTTATTTTTTACTTTTGATGATTATTCTGTGTGTTTTATGTATATGGGGATTACATACTGAGTTGCAAAACTCACCCTTTTCTGTTTAATCTATTCAAGTAATCCCTAGCACCAGGCGGATCGGTGTAGCGGAGGACTCGACGGTGGCCACACGTACTAATTCTAGATTGTTTTCGTTAGTTTTTCCTGTTTTGATTATTTATTTATTTGGGGTTTTGTTGTAATAATTGGACTTTGGACTTTTTGGCTTTAAACTTTGGTTTTTGAACTGTTGATGATTTTATTACAGGTAAGCACAATTGAAATTCGTTTTTCTCTAAAAAGAAACGGTTTTCCTAAAATAGAACGTTTTCAAAAGCTTCCGCGTAAAAGAGATGTTTTAAATACAACAAAGACCATGTATTTTTACTCCGGGGTAAAACAAAGATTAAGTAACTGTACAATTTTAACTCGTCAAATCTAATTTCAAACTTCATATCATGTGACATCGCCAAATTCGGTCATAATGTCTAGGCTGGGTTTAGAGTGTTACATAAACCCTTTAACATGGTGACGTCTGTTGAAATGAAGAAATGAAGAAGATCATGAATTTTCTTTCTTTTGTTATTACTTTAATATTTACTTAATTATCATTTTAAACTTAAATCTAACTTACAATTTCATTAATTAACATACACTAACCGTCCAAAATTCAGCAGTAAGATCTAATTGCCTTATAGATCCTTAAAAAATTACTAAATAAGTATTTTAGCTAATAAAAATCAATAGTGATTAACTTTTACAGTTTTTACGATTTAGTATTTGTACCATAATTAGCCAATTAATCATAAAAATTTTCGGACTAAAATTTAATTCACCTATATAACAACTCCGTAAATATTTAATGGAAATATTTACGGGCTCGATTTACAGAAACGAGGTCACAATACCTCATTTTCCAAAACTATTGACTTTAGGACCAAACCACTTGTACTTTAATTAACTGTCCAATTAGCAAAATTTATCATATCAAAATTCATTATAATATTATATTTGTCTCATAAATATTAAATAATAATATTTATGTACTCACTCGTCGACGTTCTGGTGTCGAAAATAGTTGGTCCTGAAACCACTTTTTTCGACACCATTGAAAATGAGTTGTTACATTTTTAATTGCATTTTGTTTCTTTTCTTATTTTTATCTTGGATCATGGAAGGGTTTTTCTTAACTGTTTTTAATTTGGTGATTATGGGCTAAATGTTTATTACATAGAATAATTATGAAACCCTAATATGAGATTATTGGTATTTTGCTAAGGATGCTTGATGAAATATGAGATTTATTCATTCAAGTCTTATTCATGTTTAATGCTTGTTATTGCCTGATCAACATTAGTGGGTAATTGAGTTAATTTTTAATTATAATTAACAAATTTAAAACTTGAAGGGTGCATGTTTAATTTCATCGATTTTAATTTGTAATGATATAGACATATATTATTACCGTGGATAATCTTGTAGGAATGGTGCTTAGAAATATATTCTTGACATTAATTTGCATAAACATACATTAAATCAATTAAATGATTGAACATAGTGACTTCGAGAGAAGCATCATTACCAATAAACTGTCATATTACCGCAACACCGTTACCAATAGTTGCATATTAGGGGAATTAATTATTCTACCTATTCATTTCATCATTATCAAATTGTGTTATTGTTCTTAAATTATTTTGAATATTTCTTGCATTTAATCAAAATTTTTATTTTCTTCCCAAGTTGCAATTTGTTAGTTTTGCAATTTATGTTTTAAAATTAATTCTTATGGAGACGATAACTCTAGTATTCATTACTAAACTTGCTAGCGATTGTGTACACTTGCACATCATAAGAAAATTCGCTACATTGTTATTGTTGTTATCACTCCTGCTTTTTTTTTTATTGTTGTTGTTATTATTATTGTTATTAGTGATAGTATTGCTACTATTTGATGTGTTATTAGTGTTGTTATTTTTCATTTCATGATTTATTTTTTATATATTTTGGTTTTTGTTTATGATTTATTTTCTAGATGTTCTATTTTCTATTACTTGATATGTTTTGATTTGTTTTTTATTTGGGTTCCATTTTAGTTAGATATTAGTTGTTGGGATTTTTTTTATTTAAGTTAGATTTTAGATTCATTTTAGGCTCCCTTTGTTGTTTTAGGTTAGGTGTTAGAATTTTGTTCTAGACTTTTAAATTAGGTTTTTTAATTAAACATTAGGATTTTTATATCTATCATTGTGTTAGGCACATAACTTTCCTTATTTGTTGGCATGTTTAATAGAAATATTTTGATAATTTGCTCACATCTTTATGACGATCTAACCAATCTCAAAAAAATTGAGTCAAGAAAGATTATTTTTCAAGGATTCTTATATGGTCTACTTACTTTATATATAGATATATGCAACACATTAAGATATGAGTTGACTTTATGATCTTTTGTATCATTTTATTAAAGATAATTGATTTGATGAGATTTGGGTAGATCAAGATGCATTAACGGTTACTTTTTGAAGATAGATTCATGCTCTAAATAAGAAAGGCTTGTTCAACCTTAATTGAGGTTTTAATGTTAAAGCAAGTATTTTTTTTAAGTGGTTTCTAATGTTCCAAGGGAAGTGGTCACTTCTGTTATGACATTGGCAAGCAATATAACTTGCCTTATTTAAGGGTGAGAAATCTAGCATTCGAGATACAAAAGTGAAGATTCTTCACTAGGGTAGGATTAGGATCTTTAGTTGTACTTATTAAAAGATAATGAATTCTTCTCATTGAGTTTGGCTTTGTAGGTGTAAGGAAACCGAATTATGTAACAATTTGTTAACCCATATTTTTTTATTCTACTGTTTGTAGTGCTTATAGAGTGCCCACTTCCACAATCTCTTTCACTTTTAGGTCAACATTATATATAAAAGTTTACATGTTTTTAATTTGTATTACATAAATTTTGACTTGTCATATATTTGGGTCATGTTGATATTATTTTTCATATCATGACATGTTTTTTTTCCTTCCTGTTTTATACTAATGTTATGTCAAAAATCGATAGATTTAATTGACACTATTCACATAACTCTTAATTGTATTATGTTTGTGTTCTTTTTAGTTTATATTTATTAGATATTTCTATAGAATTGGCATGTAATAATTTTTTATGTGAATTTTCATATATTTGTGCATTTGTGTAATTTTTTTTTATCATGTCAAGATTAACTATTTTACAATATCATGTTCGTGTTGCATAATCATGTTAAGTTTAAAAACCTATTAATTTAATTGACACTATTCAATAAATTTAAACTTTTATTTTCTAGTGTATAATAATTGAAAATGGAGAAGGATGCACATAATACAACCTAAAATTTAGGTAATTTTACACACTTCTTTAACTTTTTGTATGATCAATATTTTAATAAACCAATATTGAATTTATTAACATAATTGTGTTTGTCGTGCATATAAAATTTTTAATCGATCCGATATCTCTATCATAATGATTAAAAGCATTGTCTTTATATTTAGTGATTTTTTTATATAAAACAAATAATTAGACATTTTTTATTTTCTAAAAACTTAAATGATTTACATGAATGAAGCATGAAATATAATGATTAGATTGTAAAAATATTAATCCTACAAATAGTTATGGAAGTATGTAAACTAATTAAATTATACATTAGTATAAGTTTATCCCTTCGTGTTGAGAATTATTATTTTTCTAAATTAAATTTGATAATTATTTTTATATTTTTTTAATTGTTACAAACAAAAAAAGTTTGGCATCATTTTTAATAATCATTTAATTTAAATTTAAATTCATTCTTATTGTTAGAGATTGTGTGACCGGAATCCTGTCATTTCTTGAAGAAATAAATATAATGGCAAAATAAAGGGGATCTGTGGGGGTGAGATCTTCAAACAGAGGTAAAACCTATAACTTCTGTAACACCTCTAACCTGAATCCGTCGCTAGAACAAGGTTATAGAGCATTACCAAAATTTACAGATCAAATAATAGAAATTTTCATATCATCTAACACTCGTATCAGAAACAAATCCAAATCCATCATATTGTCCCTTATGTGAGCCCTCGAGGCTCAAAATACATGTTAGAAATTAGTCGGGACTAAACCGGGTACTCAAAGATTTTTTCAAAAAATATCAAAATTATCCTAAGGTGCAGAGGACACACGCTCGTGTGGCCAGGCCGTGTGGACATTCAAAATAGGGACACATGGCCGTGTCCTAGCCCGTGTCCAAACTTATGAGCTTTCTGACTTGGGTCACATGGCCAAGCCACACGCCCGTGTGCTAGGCCATGTGAGCATACTAACTTGCATTAATAAGGTGTAAGGGTCACACGACCAAGCCGCATGCCCGTGTGCCAGGCTGTGTGAATAATTTGAGCATTCTGTTTTGCAATTTATAAGGTGCAAGGGACACAGCCAAACCAAACGCCCATGTGCTAGGGCATGTGAACAATTTTGAGTATACTGACTTATGCAAAATGTTTTAAAATACAGGGGACACACGGCCATGTCACATGACTGCGTGTCACACACGGTTGAGACACACGCCCGTGTCTCTACTCTTGTAGATGAAAATAGGCTATTTCTAAGCCATATTTCTCACATATTTTAGCCTCAACCTAAACACATCAATTTGCACATTCACAAGCCATAACAAAGCAATCAAAACAAGCCAAAATCATGTCTTAAACATGACATATTACCACATATAGCCAAGTATCCAATATTACCAAATTAACTTAATACGCATATATGCATATTTTACTAAATATACTACATCAAACCAATCATTAATATGCCTATATGTTTTCCATCTATAAGCCATTTCAAACACACATCAAACATGTTAAGGCCATATATATACATATCAAAATATACCAATCACAAGCCATACCAATGGCTAGTTTCAATCAAACATTTACATGCCATCATTGGCCAAATTTTGCCTATACATGCCATTATAACCAAAATTGATTTACTATATACTGAAATGGGCTAATAGATAGTGTAATGTAGCTCTGATTAGCTTCCAACCTTAACGAGCTTCCGGGTTACTATAAAATAGGGGAAATATAACAGTGTAAGCATTTAAGCTTAGTAAGTTCGTATAACATGGAATTTAACTTACCACTTAATCACAATTAAGGTAAGCATTTAAGGCATAATCAAACCAAATTGGCCAAAAGCCCTAACACATATCCTCATCAACCATGTTAGTCATGCATTTCATATGAATATCAAGAAACATGTATGAGCTCATCAATAATCAAATTTCCATATACATATGCTTTCCACATCATGTGTTCATATAACATGTACAAATCATATCCATGTATTTCAAGTATATACCCATAATAATTTGTCTCGAATTCATATTATCTCGTGTCAAAACTTTGCCTATTGAATCATTCAAAATATCGATGGATACACAGGTAGTACACACGAAGTGTACAAATCTCTAATCCGTCAATTCATATATAGGTATGCCCATACGAGCATGTAATTGGGAAGATCTTTTGAGCCATGTAATGAGAAGCTCATGTGAGCCATATAACGGGAAGCTCTTGCGAGCCAATTATTAAGAAGCTCATCCGAGCCATAAATGGGAAGCTCAAGAGACCAAATATCAGGAAGCTCCAAAGAGCCATTAATCTGAAAGCTCATAAGAGCCGTAATCGGGAAGCTCATGTGAGCCAATATCAGGAAGCTCGTGAGAGCCAAGTAATGGGATGCTCAGAAGAGCTAAATAACGAGACGCTCTTGCGAGTAGTGGTGTGTCTGCAACACATGCAGGACCACAACCAATCGGGAATCCTTAATGACAATGTCATTTGTATCCATCGAATTTCTTAGATTCAAACGAGATTTGATACTTGTCGGATATCTTTGGATATGCGATCAATATTTATACATTTCACAAACATAACATTCAATTTAACATATAAACATATAATTTAGTTACACGAACTTACCTTGATAAGTGTTCGTATACACAAAAGCTACCAATCCGATACTTTCTATTTTCCTTGATCTAACTCCATATTGTGTCTATCCGGATCTATACAAAAGAATTTAACTAAATTTAATACAGTTCATATTTAATTCAATCCAATACACATCTTTGGCAAAATTACTATTTTTCCCCTATACTTTCGATTAATTACGTTTGTCCCAAGGCACGGAAAATGAAATTCATACAATTTAATCCTTATTCCAAACCTAGCTAATTTTCATATGTCACAATAGCAACCCATGTATTTCATAAAATTTAGAATTTTTCCATAAACTTTCCATCTTTTCAATTTAGTCCCTAAATCTGTAACGCCCTAATTTTTATGTTCTATTTTTGCAAATAATTGGCACAGTGTGTATCTGCTTTAGTGGTTAAGTGTTCTAGGTGTGTGTGAGAGGTCCCAAGTTCAAGGCCTAGCTTTGGCAAATTTTGGTTTTTTTTCCTGAATTAAGCCTTAACTACTAGTTAGTAGGCTTATATTAAATTATTGGTAATTTCATATCAGAATGGGCCTGTTGGTCTGGTGGTTAGGAGGAGTGTTGAATGGTTGGAGGTTCTGTGTTCAAATCCCTGTGTGAGCAAGGGAGTTTTATTTTTTTGGACTCGATTCTGAGAGAGTTTGGGTGGGAGTTGAATTCTGAGTTGTGGTGTTAGTGGGAGAGGAATTAGGGATGTGTATCACATCTCCTTTTTGTTTTTCAAAATTTCATCTTTCCTCTTTTTCCCAAAAGTTTTGACGTGAATTCCCTCTCCATACTAGCTGTCGAAATTCTGCCTTATTTTTCTTTTTGTCATTGTACGCTTTCCTTTCAACTCGTCCCTCCCACTTGTGCTGTGTTTGTTACGTATTGAATCAGTAAGTTTTGTTAAGATAGTTTTGTTTCTTTCATTAATTTTATCATTGATGAGTATCGTTAATGGCGACTAGGTGAAGAGTCGGAGGCTCGTAATCACAGTTTGGGGACTTAGGTTCGTGGAATTTTGGTTACTTGATCGAAGGTAAGGTTTTTGACGGTTTTTAAGTTGGGCATTCTATTGTAATTTTGGTTAAGTTTCGTTAGTAACACTGATATTGGGCGTTGGAATATCGATTTGTAGGTTCTGAAGTGCTCAGGGATTGTTTTAGCTTTAATTGAAACCAGGTGTGTGTACCCAAAAACAAAGAAAATAAGGTTTCGACGAAAGCTAGAAACCATTCTATCGATGCCACACAGCCGTGTGGTAGGTCGTGTGGTAGGCCGTGTGCCATAACACGGGCATGTGATCAACGAGGCCAGGTCGTGCGCACCAAACACAGCCTTGTGATGGCCAGGTGGGCCGTGTGCGACACACGGGCTCGACTGATTTGGGCCGTGTGGGCCAACATATTCGTAAACTACACAGGCATGTGGGATTTTGGGCCAGGCCGTGTGATTCAGATGGCCAAAGCCAATTTAAGTCGTGTGGGCTACACGAGTGTCTGGGCCCCTATGGGCAAGCCACATCGGTGTATGAGCCCATTTTATTGAAATGTTTTCTAAGGTTGCACGGGTCACCCAAGTCGACTGTGAACCTATTGTAGGGTCAGTAAGCACTACTTGGACCCCTAAATGTGTGAACTAATTATATGATGTATGTACTAAGCATGAAAAATATATGCATAAACGTTGAATTCTATGTGTAACTAGGAATACTGTGATAGCATGTCATTCATTGTATGTTGCATTGCATTGGGTTGTTGGAGGAAGTGTCCTAAAAGGCTTGAAAGCTTAATATACTAGCAGGTCAGCTGCAAACCATTGTTTAGTGCCGTATCCGGTACTTTTTGGAGTGTAGGGATGGGTGGGTTGATTATATCCCCACATGGAGTGTAGAGTTGGATGGAGATGGTGTGTAGAGGCTGGCTGAGTAGGATTTTGTGATTGTATATCTGTTACTGTACTGATTGTTGATACTGAAATGAGCTAAGGCTCTAACTGAAACTGAATTTGGTACTGAAAGGGCTTAAGCCCAAATTGTGACTGAATTTTGTCTGCTCGATTTATAGGGGGATTATACATTGAGTTTACATAAACTCACCCCTTTTGTTGAAATGTGCACATGTAATCCCCAGACTTAACGGTTCGATGCAGCGGAGGACTCAATGGTGGCCACACGTATTTTAAACTATTTTGACTTCAATTTGATATTTAATTCTTAGTTATTTTCTAGGTTAATTTTAGATGTAAATTGGACTTTTGGATTGTTTGACTAAAGGTGGGATTTTAAACTGTTTATGGTTTTTCTTTTAACATGTGAAACTCAACGAACAAATGATTTTCTCTAAAACAAAAGGGGTTTTTCTTAAAATAGACGGATTCACCTAATTGACTCGATTTTCCACAAATTAAATGATTTCTTAAAGCTTCCGTAACAAATTGTGTTTTAAAACAATTTGATTAAATAAGTAAGGATTTTGGAGTCAACACAAGTAAACAAATGACAACTTTCTTATCGTAACAACTTAGTTTCAAACGCTATCATGTGGCATCGCCAGATGTGGCCATAACATTTAAGCCGGGTTTGGGGTGTTATATTTAGTGGTATCAGAGCTAGGTTGCAGAACTCGACTGTAGATGTGGGTTTTTGAGACGTGATTTTTGAGAACTGATTTCTAAATGTTTTTACTGAAAGTGTGGTACATCGAGTCTCCAGCGTCGATCCAGTAAGTTCTTTGAAATTGTTTTTGATACTAGAACCTGAAACTACTATAGGTAGTACTGAGACTACTATAGATAGACTGTACTGAAAACACTTAAAGTAGTATATATTGAGACTGTAGTAAAACTAGTAGACATTGATTGACACTACGATGAATGAAACAAACTTTACACTTCTGATACTATTTTCATAAAATATCTGTTAATAAATACTGAAACTGTAAACTGATGCATAAAACTGTTAATATAGATAAAACACAATTAGACAATTAGCACCAGAGGTACTCGTGGACGGGGTACAAGAGGCTGTAGAGGTGCTCGAACTGGGTCTTCATCGTTTGGAAATCAGCTTAGTTTGGATACCAATGAGACACCGGCTTCACCTGTGACTGAGACTGGGTCTCATGATCAAGCGACCTGGGACGACGCACTGTCTCTATCAAGTACCTTCAGGTTTAATACAGCCTGTGATGGTTCGCGAATGGAAGTGGGATAGAATTACTATGGACTTCGTAACAGGAATACCATTGACCCCGAAAAAGAAAGATGCTATGTGGATTGTGCTCTATAAGTTGACAAAGTCGGCTCATTTTATTCCGGTAAGGACAGATTATTCACTTGACAAGTTGGCCGACTTGTATATATCTAAGATTGTGAGATTACGCGGGGTACTGCTATCGATTATTTCAGATAGAGACCAGAGATTCACTTCAAGATTTTGAAAGAAGTTACAAGAAGCCCTCGGTACTAGGTTGAGCTTTAGTACAGCTTTTCACCCGCAAACTGATAGTCAGTCTGAGCGGATGATTCAAATTCTTGAGGATATGTTGAGATGTTGCATCCTTGAATATCAGGGTAGTTGGGAAAAATACTTGCCATTGGTAGAGTTCGCCTACAACTATAGTTTTCAAACGAGTTTGAAGATGGTGCCTTATGAGGCCTTGTATGGCAGAAAGTGTCAAACTCTATTGTACTAGATAGAACACAAGGAGAGTCAGATTCACGGAGTTGATCTAATCAAGGAAACTGAAGAAAAGTTAGAGTGATACGTGACTATTTAAAAGAGGGATCGGATAGACAAAAGTTATATGCTGATTTGAAAATAAAAGAGATCAAATTTCAAGTTAGAGATAGGGTATTCTTGAAAGTATCTCCATGGAAAAAGGTATTGAGATTTGGCTGAAAAGGGAAACTCACGGTTTATTGGACCATATGAGGTTATTGAACGAGTTGGACCTTTGGCATATCGGCTAGCATTACCACCAGAACTGGAAAAGATTCACAACGTGTTCCATTTATCTATGTTAAAGCGATATCGATTAGACCCCTCTCATGTGATTTCACCAACGGAGATTGAAATTAGACCGGACATGACTTATGGAGAGGAACTGGTCAAGATTTTGGCTCGTGAATAGTTGAGAAATAAAGATGTGGCCCTGGTAAAAGTCTTATGGTGTTGACATGGTGTGGAAGAGGCTACATGGGAGCGAGAAGAAACCATGAGAAGTCAATATCCGAACCTGTTTACTGGTACGAGTTTCGAGGATGAAAGTCCCTAAGGGGGAGAAATGTAGCATCTCAAAATAGGGCCTAGTCGGAACAGTGGTTTTGCGACCATAAATTTAACGTTGAAATATTTATTTTATGATTATTATGAGGTCCCGAGCCTGATGCTCCTTAGACCCGCATCTAAGACATGCTCTTGACTTTCTCCAGCATTCGTCCGGATGATGCCTTCTGCAATCCTCACAAGTCGAAAAGTTTAGACGCGTTTTAACATGCTTCACAGAATGAGGCTCCAGCCTCAGAGAACTATGATCTCTCTTTTTCTTATAGTCCACACACCTAGCTCGGAGTGTTTCACCAATCTCCTTAACTTCCTCTAGCACTTCCCTTACTAACCGGGTTAGCGCCTCAGTACCAAGCTCCCAGTTGTCGCTACCTGAAGTTGGCAAACTTACCCTGACTTCCATCTCAGTTACTGGTGCAGCCGATGCCTCCCTAGCCTCATTGTTAGATATGTGGCCTGATGCCGAAGACCCAGCCCTAGCGCTCCCTCGGCCTCTACCGCAGCCTCGTGTACCCCTTCCATGAGTAACTCTTGTACTCATTTCGATAACGAATTATCTGTTAAAAAGTCTTATGCATCAGTTCATAATTCCAATAATTATTAACGAATATTTTATGATCAAATAGTTGTTAAAGTTTTGTTTTCGTAGAGTAAAATCTCACTATAGTTTTTGGTCTTCTACAGTCTCAGCTAACTCAGACTCTAGGGTTTCCAGTATAGTACCACTACATATAGTATAACATTTCAGAAAACAGTGTAAGAGAACTTACAGATTTGGCGCCGGAGATTCGGTGTGCCACGCTTCCAATCACAACGTTTCAAAACATCTCAAATTCTTTGAAATCCTTTCAAAAATTAAATTTTCAAAAACCCATTTCACAGTCAAGTTTTATAACTTGGCTCTGATACCACTAAATGTAACACTCCAAGCCTGACCTAGACGTTATGGTCGAATCTGAATTGTCAAATCGAAGTATTTTTTAAAAACTGATCTTTTCGGTAAAAATTCGTTACTGAGTTTAAATCCTTTTATTATTATTTAACAAAAGTTCTCGTCAGAACATTTACCTTATTAGCCATCAATGTTATATTAAATAGATTTAAAGACGCGGAAGCTTTTTAAGTCGATAAAGTTTAAAACATATGTTTTAGAAAATAATAATTGTTTTAAAAACTCGTCTTTACCTAAACTAGTAGTTTAATATAAGAAAAAAAAAGTCCAATTAAAATTTAAACCCAAAAAAGGCCTTATTACATAATCAAAAACCCAATATGAATTTTAAAATAAATAGAGTCAAAAGTAGAACATCAGCAATCGTGTGGCCACCTCCGAGTCCCTCGCGGCTCCAAACAGTCTAAGGCTGAGGATTACCTGTACAGTTAAAAGAAAGGTTGAGTTTATGAAAACTCAGTGTGTAATCCCAATAACAAACAAACAGTGAATAATAGAGTTTGGGCCTAAGCCCAGATCGGTAACAATCTAGGCTTGAGCCCTATTCAGTATCAGTACAGTCTGGGCCTTAGCCCTATATAGTAATAGTGTGGGCCTAAGCCCAATGCAGTATTAGTACACTGTAATGAAATTATGCATCCTACCCAAATCCTGCCAACACACCACCCGTACCAACCAACACAGCATGTAGGGATATAAATCGACCCATCCAGCCAGCACACCATATCGCAGCAAAGCTGCCAGTAGTAATAATGCAACATAGTTGCCAAAAATAGTTAATGTGGCAAAGCCACCAGCATCAGTAATTGTGGCATAGCCACCAGTAACAGTGAATGTGATATAGTCACCAGTACAGTACTTCCTCCATATCAAAATCCCAACCCCATGCAGTATGTCATGTCATAAATATTACGTGCATGAAAAGTCATACTCAGTACAATCATATATGTGTAAATCATAAGCACATCAGTCATACAGAACCTAAGGGCTACTCGTCATTTTGCCATACAGGGGTATCACGGTCATTTTACCCTACAAGGGTATTACAGTCATTTAACCCTACAGGGGCATTACAGTTATTTTACCTTACACGGTATTACAGTTATTTTAGCCTACAGGGGTATTACAGTTATTTTACCCCATAAGGGTATTCGGTCATTTTACCCTTCAAGGGCATTACGATCATTTTACCCTACAGGGATATTACGATCAAATAACGACCTATCTGAAGGTCTACAATAGCCTCGAACGACACAAATAACCTAAATGATCATAACTATGTAAATGGGCCCATGACCTATTATTCGACCTAAGTGGGCCCACACGCTTGTGTGGCCTATTTAGCCCAAATTCAGTTACGGCTATGTGACCTACATAGCCTAGTCCAATATTTATCACTTACCATAGATTTAATCTGTGTGGGGCCTAAGAGCCCATTGGGCCCACAAGGCCCATTTCAGCCCAACATGGCCCAAAACAGCCTATGTCATGTACACGACATGGCAAGCCCAACTACTTCTCACCTACAGTTAAATTTACACAAGCGGACCCATAGGCCCATCGAGGCCCAAGTCCACGAGAGCGCTCGTGGCAGCCTCTATAGCCTATCACCCACACTTTGTGGGTTCGGATCGCCCTACATGCGTTCACACGCTCGTGAGGCCTCGAATGCTGGGGTTTCAGCATTTTGGCTTTTCGGCATTTGCCGAATCACAATTTAACAGGGGTGTGATTACACACCTTTTTTGGTTTTGACAGTAACTAAGTGGTGAACGATGATACACTTGGTTGCAAAGACCGATACGAGTCTACGAGCACCACAACCTTCAAGTAAACACGGTAAATACTAAGTCTATATTCAATAAGGTTAATACCCTCTTCACAACTCTTAAATCCCAACTGTAACTACTACCTACCACGACAAGACAGAGATGGTTTATTTGCCTTAAACCGCTAGTTAGGACAAACTTCTAGATCATTGACGAACTCTGTATTATGACTGCATCATGTTAACCCATACCATATATGCGAATATAATGAACCAAGTGAGACCACTTACCGACCCATGGAACCAAAAAGGTTGGAAACAGTATTCGGCCTACACTAACACCCTTGTCAGAGACGGCAAACAAAGATGGTTTAGAGGAGAGTGCTAAAATGATAGAGAGAAAAGAAAGGAAAGGATAATCGAGCATCCAAATCAGCAGTGACTGCAAGCACTAGATTCGGCTATAAACAGGGAAGAACCCATTTACCTTAATCAATGCAGGGAGATTAAGCTATGAGTGAGAAGAGCAAACAAAAATCGGCCCTAAGTATATGAATGGAAAAAGAAGAGAATGTGAAACCGGTTAAGAGGGATTGGTTGAGAAAAGAAAGGGAGAAGAGAGGGAAAAAGAAAGTTCGGCTAATACCTTGAACATTAGGGAAAAAGAGAGTGATGGAGAAAGAAAAGTTTTTGTCCAACAGAAGTCACCGGTAAAGGGCAAGAAGTAACCTATTCAGCACCTACTACCTAAGACCGATTATGGCACATAGAGAATCCCATTTTTGGCAGACAACTCCCACCTCTCCTATTCCATGATCCACTCCTCAATTCTCTCCTTAAAACTCTCCTTTGACCAATTCAAACTCTATTCAAACTCTCCAAATTTGAAATCCATGATTCTCTCTACCCAACTCTCTTCTATATTCATAACCACCCTTTTCAAATTCCTTGATTTCCTAACAAAATAAATACTCCTTGCTTGTTATGGGATTCGAACCCAAGTTCTCCCAATTACCAAGTCATGCCACTTTCCACCAAACCACAAAGCTTTTTGTGACATAATATAGGCATTATTATTAATAAGGCCTACAAGCTAAAGCCAAGGTTCACTTAAGGGGAAAAACTAAAATTTCTGTAAAAGCCCAGACTTGAACCCAGGCTTCTCAAACACTCCCAAACACACCCAAATCGCTAAGCCAGTATAACTAACATGTAATTTGTGTCACTTTCTTGCTTAACTAAAATATTTATGAGCAGTCTCCTAACCGCTCTTATGCTCAAAGCCCAATACTTCTAGGCCCAATTTTGGGGCATTACAGTTACAACTGAAATTAAATAAAAAAAAGGGAAAAAGTGACTCAAACCTAAAACCTCTAGGAAAGGTTCTAATGTGATAACCATTAGGCCTAAGCCTATTTCTTATTTAGTTTTTACCCCCAACAGTATTTGTTTTAGTGTGGTATTTATCCTAGGTTGCTGAAAATAGAAGAAAGAGAAATTGAAGGAATTGGTTTAAACCTAGGACTTCTAGGATGGATGCACTACCACTAAACCATTCAACCTATGTCTTATTTATTGTCTAATTATTTCAACTAACCCCTTATTTTTCGGTGCGTGACACATTATTTAAAATTTTAAAAATATAATATTCATTATATAAAAGATTTTCAATTTGAAATGGAAACTTATCGTGTACCACGATACAATATTTAATTTTAAGGTAAATTATACAAATAGTCTCCTAATTATAAAAAAATTCATTTTAGGCATCCAAAATAAAAAAAATGTAATTTAAGCACCCACATTACATAGTTCAACAAGTTGATATGGCAGTTGAAAAATCAGTATAATAACAAATTTAGCGCTCAAGTTTTACATAATATATCAATTTAGTCATAATTTTAGAAATTAACTCTCAAAATTTACAAATGGTCTCAATTTGATCCTAATTTTAAAAAAATCAAAGAAATAGATAACAATACATAAATATTTTCAAAAAATGTAATAATAGATTTAATATTAAATAAAAATCATTATATTAATATTAAATAAAAATTTAAAAACCTTCCCCTCCCTTCCTAATAACATGTTAATTTGCATGACATTTTGTGTTTAATTTGGTTTATTTCTAAATTAATCCCTGTTAAATTAGTGCTTTTATGTTTTAATCTTGTCAGGGATTCAATTGGGACGTTAAGAGACAAAAACGAGTAGAAAAGGACCAAGTTGAAACACGATCAATAAAATGAGGCCAAATCAAAATTGTGGAGAAAGCCAATGACTCATCAGAATTTTTGACTTTGTAAAAGCCAAAAAAAAATCTTATTTTATTATTTATTTATTATTTATTTTGATTTTATGTGAAAGTGGTTAAGGACAAAATTAGTAAATTCCATGTATATAAATAGGACCTTAATGCACTTAGGAAAGACATCTAATTTTCCCATTTTGGTTTCAATTTGGAATTAAATTAGTGCGTAACATTCTGTTGCTTTGTTTCCAATTCTTGTTTCTTTTTCAAAATTCATTTAATTACTTTCCAAGTCCTTTTCCTTCCCAACTTCTACCATCTTTCATACAAATCCAATCACTTTCCTCAACCTACAAGCATGATTAAGTCCATGCTACACTAAATTCCAACTTAGCTTTAGGCCGGTGTTCTTTCCGGTCGGGAACCGTGAGATACGTATTCGTACTTAAAATCCTCCAATCAGTATTCATTTTTCTCCTAAATATCAGATAGACAAATCATCCCTTAAAGTTAAACTCGATTTGAAGTCAAAGTGCATGTTGGGTTGGAGTTAAGTTTGCTGACAGTTGGAGAAACGAGTCAGCCACGCTATATTCGTATCTCTAAGATCAAATCAAGAAAGAAATGGTCGGGTTTAAAAAATCCCACGTGGTTGAGGCTTTTGATTTGAGTTGGGTTCTTTAGAGTGCAAAGCTGCCGGAATCTTGAATCGGGAACACGTGTATCTTGGTTAGATAATCGGTAGGGTTGGTTTGTAGGTTGTACCAGGACCAGCTATGAGAGGAAGAATTGGTGGTTAGGAGGTTCTTAACTGCTATAACCAGCTTTTTGTTTAGAGGAGAAGATAAATTTTCAAGGATTTATTCTTAAACTGGAATCTACCGAGTCTAGGGCTAAGGCTATTTATCTTTGATTACAAAATCCGAATTTAATTTCCAATTTAATTTCTAATTTATTTAATTATTTATTTATGATGTTTCAATTATTTAGTTTCTAAACATTTCAAAACTCCCCTGATCTATTTTTTTATTTTTCAGCAAGTCCGTTTGGAGTCGTGGGCACGACCTTTACCACGACCTTCGACACAACAAACGTTCTATTATGAGATAAATGCAAAAGTTGATAATAACATCCGATCCTTGTGGACTCGACCTTACTACCACTCTCTACTACTATTTAGAGTTATTTTTGTAGGAATTATTTTTGGTGGTTTCGACACCCATAAAATTTTGGTGCCGTTGCTGAGGATTGGAGATATTTTTTTCTAATTTTTGTTTGTTTACCATATGACCATATTAGAACCTGGAACTCTAGAGTTTGAACTAGAAATTGAGAAATTGGCCTGACAACTGCAGAAAGAAGCCATACGACGTGGTAAACGGTCGAATCCTAGATTCGAATCCATATCATACACCGAGGAAATTTTCACGTTCGACAAACCAAACGAGATGGCTGTACAAACGATACGCCAACTTGCTGCAGCACTGGATGAACAACAACCCTTATGTATAACCTATCCGACAGGAGGAACGACATTCGAGTTAAAGTCAGGTTTGATCCATTTACCCACTTGTCGTGGACTATAAAACAAAAATCCACACACCCATCTAAAAGAGTTCCATATGATGTGCACAAGCATGAAGCCTCAGGGAGTAACCAAAGACCAAATCAAACTTCGTGCTTTTCCTTTCTCATTAGCCGGCTCTGCTAGAAAGTGGCTATTTTATTTACCCTCGGGATCTGTCAACATATGGTCTAACATGTCTCGTTTGTTTCTGAATAGGTTCTTCCCTATAGCTCGAGTGGCCGAACTAAGGAGGGCCATCGTAGGAGTCCATTAGAAGGAGACTAAATCACTCTGCGATTACAGGGAGCTATACAAAATGTAACAGCCTGATTTAGACCCTATTCGGAATGGTAGTTTTGGGACTACGAATCCGAGTTAGAAAAATATTTTAAAATTATTTTCTATGTTTATTATGTGTGAATTTATATCTGTGAAATTTTCGTATTTTAATTTGGTCGTTTGAGTGCTGATTCAATAAAAAAGGGGCTTAATCGCGTAAAATGAAAAATTAATGGTTGAATGTGAAATGACCGAATTGTTGTTGTCTTTTTAATTTGAGGTATTTATTATGCAATAGAACAATTTATTAAGTTATGTATGATTATAACCATGACTTATAATGGTTTAAAATTTTTAGTTAAAATGGTTTAAAAATTTTAGTTAAAAGGTTAAAATTGTAAAATAATAAACAAGTTATTATAATAAAACATGTAATATAAAATCATGCATTTGTATTTTATTTTTTCCATGGCTGAAAGTTAAAATAAAAGAAAGCATAAAGTTTTCAAAGTTTTGACAATTGTTGAGCTTAGTCAAGGTATGTAACTAGCTCGATTTTTGATAATTTTTACGTTTTTGAGATCGTTGCAGTGTAATGTACAAAGCCCATGCTTGAATTTTTTATTTTGATGAATATTTTGAGTTATGCCATTGATGAATAATTGAACTTTGTGATGTTAGTTGAGGAAATATGAAAGATATGTTTTGGATTAACATGTTTTGTATTAGAATATTTGATGATTTTGAGTAATTAGGACTAAATTGCAAAAATAATAAATTGAGGCACTAAAATGTGAAATAAATAAAATGTATGGACTTGTATAAGGAAGATGAATATTCGGCATAAGCATGGTGTACTCAAAATTTGCATGTTTTGTGTTTTGTGCAATTTGGACTAAATTGCAAAAAGTGTAAAATGTTAGGGGTAAAAAGGTAATTTTCCATTTATGTGTTTTTGGACTAAATTGAA
This sequence comes from Gossypium hirsutum, assembly GCF_007990345.1. Classification (NCBI taxonomy): domain Eukaryota; kingdom Viridiplantae; phylum Streptophyta; class Magnoliopsida; order Malvales; family Malvaceae; genus Gossypium; species Gossypium hirsutum. The sequence goes on from NC_053427.1 coordinate 42,265,280, forward strand.
TAGAATTATGTTTGAATGAGTTTAATTTTAATATGTTTATATCAAGAACTAAAGAAATCGAATTTGGATCGGGGAAAAAGTAAAGTTATCGAATAGTCGTCTGTTCCGATTACTATTGTCTGAGGTAAGTTTATAAGCAAATAGATGTTGATTACTTTAAATAATTACGAGCTTATTATGCTGAAATGAATTATGTGAAGTATATATATATATATTGGTAGCCGAATATGTATGTGCTAGGGTACTATATTTACAAATTCATTTCGACCGAGTTATGACATCCAAAAGCCCCATGTGAATCTTAGGAATAGCTAGGATACATATGTCATGACATAGGATTCCGATATGTGATGTGCGAGTAAGACCATGGCATCGATATATGTGTGCGAGTAAGACCACGTTTAATACGTTGGCATTAATATGTGATTTTGATATATGTGTGCGAGTAAGACCACGTTTAATACATTGGGATCGATATGTGATTCTGATATATGTGTCTGAGTAAGATCACGTTTAATACGTCGGCATCGATATGTGATTCTGATATATGTGTGCGAGTAAGACCCTATCTGGGACACTGGCATTGATATGTGATTACATGTAAGAGCACATCTAGGACGTTGGCATTGTACAATATGTGTGATTATCTGAGTATCCTATTCAATTCTGAATGGTTCAACGGGCAATGATAAGTTGTGATTGAATGTGTAAAGCGAGCTAAAATGACCAGATATGAGTTAGTTGATTACCTATTTGAAAATAAGGTAAGTTGGCTTTTTGATATGTGATGCAAATTATACTAGTTACTAATGTAAACATATGTGTATTTGTGTAGTATATTCGGCCATATGATATGAATATGTATGTGATGTTATATTTTGATTCATGAGTATATGTATATAAGTGTAAATGTACTTAGTTATATAATCATATTTTGGCTTTGAAATCGAGTAATACCTTGTTAATATATATATGTACATTCGACCATTATAAAGTTTCTATGTGTGTCCATCTTATACATGAAATTGTAAGCTTGAGATTAAATGAGGCTATGATAGTATAATTTGGTTTGGTTTAAATGAGTTGATTATGTCATTAAGTTGTTTATTTGCTTATGACTTACTAAGCTATGATAGCTTACTCTGTGTGTTTATATTTGCCTCTGTTTTATAGATTTTGGAGTTTAGTTACGAGATCAGGGATCATCAGCAAAGTCCATCACACTATCGATTATTTTTAGTATTTTATAAGTTTGAACTAGAATCTATGGCATGTATAGGCTAGATTATGTTTGGCTAAGTTTGAAGTTGTGTATATATTAAGCCATGCAAAAATGGCTTGTTTATTTTTTTAAATTCGGTTTTAAGGTTTGATCAAATTTTGGTTATATTTGATATGGTTGGAGTTTATTTTGGTATGCATATTTTATGGTATGTATGATTTATGTTTTGGTGATATATTTGTGACGCTGATTATATGATTGAAAATGAAATGTGTTATTTATGAATCATAATCAGCCATGAAAGTAGCTCATTTTGGATGTATAATTTGTGGTATATTTTGTGAGGTGATTGATTATAAAATTTAACTTAAAGTGAGGTGAATATGGTTGATAGATATGGCTAGGTATGATGTTTAAATATAAGCAAGTTTCAGTCTTGATATATATGTGTGAGGTGGTTGGCAATTTGCTGATGGTTGTGTAATTATGGTTATGGTTTAAGCCTATTTTGAAAACAAAACATACTATAAGTATATGATATACTTGGTATATGGATGATGATATAGTCATGAGAGTTGGCATGATTAAGTATATGAAAAGTTTATGTTATATGTGTATGAAATTGAATTAACTATTTAGGTTTGGATTATAAATGATTTTGTAGGTTGTACGAGAGATGCTTTGACATGTTTCATAGTATATGAAAAAGACATGATATGATTTAGTGTGATTGTTCGAGTATGACCCAAATTGATGTGTTCATACGTGCATAGATTTGTGATGAGTTTAAAAAGAATATTTGATCTTAATATAGTGCTTGTTATGTATTATAAATATAAATGTATGTCTAATATGCCGTGTGAATTTTATAATATAGCTCAATATAATGGCCGATTAGATGATGCGATGAATAGCAAAGTAGATGCATGTTTAGGAATAATTGATTGGCTATATAGGTACAGTGATGTTGGAAAATAATTATTAAGATTTATATAACCTTAGTATTTGATAAATAGGTGTTTTGGGTATGAATACATTTCAGCAAGTATGTTTAAGTTGGTGAATAGCAGTTTGGAAAAATGCAAATTATATAATGACATCAAATGTACATTTGAACTAATCATCAGATTGTTAATGTCGCATATATGATTAGTCTGAATATATATATATGCATTGGTTTGATTAGTTTCAATAATTGCATTTGTAAGGGTATTAAAAATGAAATATTTAATATTATAGCAAATGCATAAAGGTTTACTTAGTGATGGTTAAACTCTTAATTTGCATTCAAAAATATATTTATGAAATTTCTTTCTATGAAATGGAAAAATGTTTGATTTATGTTATGTGGGTATTCGAATACCATTATAGAGATTAATATATAGGTTGAATTATGTATTTATAAAGTGTATAATATAAGACATTGAGATATCTTTGTTGACTTGAGAATATGATGTATGTTTGATATGAAATTGATTGAACTTTAAGATATGAATAATTTATGCAGTATGCTTTATGTTTATTATTTAATTAGTAATATTATATATATATATGAATATGATCTATGTTTTTCTTAATTGTTAAATGTGTTATTATGTCTGGTAATACCTCTTAACCTTAGTTCGGCGACAGATACGGGTTAGGAGTATTACATTTGATTAGTATCAGAGCTACGATTTAGTTGGTTCTAGGACTAACGTAGTACGTGTAAGTCTACTTATACATGCTATAATTATAAACTGCGATAGTGTAATGATTCTTGATAGTTAAAAATGTTTTTCCTTATAGAAATGGATCCCGATCGAGCCGTAACAGATGAAGTAGAAGATAATGCGCTCACTCCTGCTTAAGGGGCAGCGCCGGCTGATTCGAGGCTGATTTCGAGTAATATAGAGGGAGAGGCTAAGCAAGTCTTCTTCTAGTTAATGAATGAGTGGTTTATGGAGTTTGTTTGAATGAATCCGGTTGCTCAAAAACCTCCACCCCTTCAAGTTTCTGTAACTTCCCAAGTTATACGAAAAGAAAAGAAAAGAAAAACTGATTTTGAAACCGGAGATTCCGGTGAGAGATCATCGGGTAAATCATTTCAGTCTACTTCAAAGAAATTTTGAAATAATTATAGCCGTTCAAAGGCTAAATTGGGAAACTCGAGTAGAGATCGTGCTAGATCATATTCGAGCTTCAGAACTTCAACTGTTTCGATCGCTAGTGTTGAAAATATCAGATCTTATTGACCTGAGTGCAAATGTTGTGGTAAAAGATATTTGGGTATTTGTAGATTGAATAATCAAGCTTGTTTCAAATGTGGATCCTTAGATCATTTAATCCGAGATTGTCTCGAGTCGGTTGAGCAAGAGATTATGCAAAATCTGAGATCGAGTAACACTTCAGCCAATGATAGATCTCCTAGAAATGAGGGAAATGTGAGTAGCATTCAGATAGGAAATAAAGACACAGCAGTTCGATCTGAGGCTTCTGCACCTATCAGAGCTTATGCTATTCACGTTAGTGAAGAGGCTTCAACCCCAGATGTTATTACTGGTATATTCACTCTCTATGATACTAGTGTAATTGTATTGATTGATTCTGGTTTGATTCATTCTTATGTATGTGAGACTTTAGTATGCAGTAAGATTTTTTCTGTAGAGTCTGCTGAGTTTGTGATTAGAATATCGAACCCCTTAGGCCAGTATATTCTGGTTGATAAAATGTATAAGAATTGTCCGTCGATGTTTCGAGATTCATGTCTTCAGATTGATTTGATGTTGTTATCATTCGATGAGTTCGATATAATTCTGAGTATGGATTGATCGACTTTGCACAATGCTATTGTAAACTAAAAATGAAAGACTATTGAATGATGAGATTAATCAGATTGAGTCTACTTATCTGAATGGTTTACTGGTAGTGATATCTTCGATGTTAGCTCAGAAATATGTGAGAAAGAGTTGTGAAGCTTACTTTATTTATGTGCTTGATTCTAAAGTAACTGAAAAGAAAATTGAATCAGTACCAGTTGTGTGTGAGTATCCAGATGTGTCACCTGAAGAATTACCGGGCTTGTCACCTATACGAGAAGTAGAAATTGTTATTGAGTTAATGTCGGGAACAACTCCAATATCGATAGCTCCGTACAGAATGACACCTACTGAATTAAAAGAATTGTATGTTCAATTGCAAGAGTTGATAGATAGAGGTTCCGCACGATCGGGTTTCTCTCTTTGGGGTGCACTAGTTTTATTTGTGAAAAAGAAAGATGGAACTATGAGAATGTGTATCCATTATAGATAGCTCAATAAGGTAACTATAAAGATTTTAGATCAGGTTAATATCAATTGCGAGTTAAAAACTCTAATGTGCCAAAGACTACTTTCTAAATAAGGTACGGATATTATGAGTCTCTAGTTATGCCTTTCGAACATACTAATGCACCTACTGTATTCATGGATTTGATGAATATAATTTTCAGATAGTATCTGGATCAATTTGTGGTTGTGCTCATTGATGAAATTTTGATCTATTTCTATGATGAAACCGAGCATGCCGAACATTTGAAACTTGTGTTACAGATTTTTCGAGATAAATAGTTGTATACAAAGTTCAGCAAATGTGAGTTCTAGTTACGTGAAGTCAGTTTTCTGGGACATGTTGTACCAGCATCAGGTATTCGGGTTGATCCGAGTAAAATTTCAGCTACACTTGATTGGAAACCTCTGAGAAATGTTTCTAAAGTTCGAAGTTTTCTAGGACTTGCTGGTTATTATAGATGATCAGTGAAAGGTTTCTCTATGATTGCAACCCTGATGATAAAGCTATTACAGAAAGATGTTAAGTTAGAGTGGTTAGAAAAGTGCCAGAAAAGTTTTCATCAGTTGAAAGCCCTTTTGAATAAAACTCTAGTGCAAAGAATTTGTTATCTTTAAATGGTTTGGGCTGTGTCTTGATGCAAAAAGGCAAAGATATAGCTTATGTCTCGAGACAGGTAAAGCCGCATGAAAAGAACTATCTGACACATGATTTAGATTTGGCAGCTATTGTGTTTGCATTGAAAATATGGCATCACTATCTGTCCGATGAGAAATGTCATGTTTATGTTGATTACAAGAGCCTGAAATATTTGATGACTCAGAAAGATCTGAATTTGAGGCAGCGTCGATGGTTAGAGCTATTAAAAGACTATGAGTTTGTGATTGATTACTATCCGAGAAATGCTTATGCTGTTGCTGATGCTTTAAGTCAAAAACCATTATTTACTTTGCATACAATAATAGTTTTCAATCGAGTATCAAAATGACGCCTTACGAGACTTTGTATGGTCTTAAATGTCGAACACCATTATATTGGATTGAGCTCAGTGAACATAAATTACAGGGGGTCGATTTGATTAGAGAGATTGAACAGAAAGAAAAAATGATTCGTGAAAGTTTGAAAACTGCGTCAAATTGTCAGAAATCGTATGCTAACTTGAAACGAAGAGATATAGAGTTTCAGATCGGGGATAAAGTATTTTTAAAAGTCTCACCATGGAAGAAAATACTTTGATTCAGTTGTAAAGGCAAATTGAGTCTGAGATTTATTGGGCTGTATGAGATTATTGAACGTATCGAGCGGGTTGTTTATAGACTATTGTTGCCACCTGAGTTAGAAAAGAATTGCGAAATAAGAAAATTTCATTAGTAAAAGTACTGTAGCATAGGCACAGAGTTGAAGGGGCAACGTGGAAGTTAGAGGATACAATGAAAGGACGTTATCTGAATCGATTCACTCGTAAGATTTTTGGGGACGAAAATCCCTATGGGGGAGAGTTGTAATAGTCTAATTTAGACCCTATTTGGAACGGTGGTTTCAAGACCACGAATTTGAGTCAAAAAATATTTGAAAATTATTTTCTGTGTTTATTATGTGTGAATTTATATCTATGAAATTTTTGTATTTTAATTTGGTCGTTTGAGTGCTGATTTAATAAAAAGAGCTTAATCGCGTAAAATGAAAAATTAATGGTTGAATGTGAAAGGACTGAATTGTTGTTGTCTTTTTAATATGAGGTATTTATTATGCAATATAACCATTGTTTAAGTTATGTACAGTTATAACCATGACTTGTAATGGTTTAAAAATTTTAGTTAAAAGGTTAAAATCGTAAAATTGTAAATAAGTTATTATAATAAAACATGTAATATAACATCATGCATTTGTCTTTTATTTTTTCCATGACTGAAAGTTAAAATAAAATAGACAGCATAAAGTTTTCAAAGTTTCGGCCATTTTTTAGCTTAATCAAGGTATGTAACTAGCTTAATTTTTGATAATTTTTACGTTTTTGAGATCGTTGCAGTGTAATGTACAAAGCCCGTACTTGAATTTCTAATTTTGATGAATATCTTGAGTTATGCCATTGATGAATAATTGAGCTTTGTGATGTTAGTTGATGAAATATGAAAGATATGTTTTGGATTAACATGTTTTGTATTGGAATTTTTGATGATTTTGAGTAATTAGGACTAAATTGCAAAAATAATAAATTGAGGGACTAAAATATGAAATAAATAAAATGTGTGGACTTGTGTAAGGAAGATGAATATTCGGCCTAAGCATGGTGTACTCAAATTTTCCATGTTTTGTGTATTGTGCAATTTGGACTAAATTGTAAAAAGCGTAAAATATCAGGGGTAAAATGGTAATTTACCCATTTATGTATTTTTGGACTAAATTGAATAGAATTATATTTGAATGAGTTTAATTTGAATATGTTTAGATCAAGAACTAAAGGAATCGAATTTGGATCGGGGAAAAACCAAAGTTGTCGAATAGTCGTCTCGTTCCGATTACTGTCGTCCGAGGTAAGTTTATAAGCAAATAGATGTTGATTTCTTTAAATAAATATGAGCTTATTATGCTGAAATGAATTACGTGAAGTATATATATATTGTTAGCCGAATATGTATGTGCTAGGGTGCTATATTAACAAATTCATTCCGACCGAGTTATGACGTCCAAAAGCCCCAAGTGAATATTAGGAATAGCTAGGATACATATGTTATGACATTGGATTCCGATATGTTATTGGCGAGTAAGACCATAGCATCGATATTTTTGTGCGAGTAAGACCACATTTAATACGTTGGCATCGATATGTGATTTTGATATATGTGTACGAGTAAGACCACGTTTAATACGTTGGCATCGATATGTGATTCTGATATATGTGTGCAAGTAAGACCCTGTCTGGGACAGTGGCATTGATATGTAATTACATGTAAGAGAACATCTAGGATGTTGGTATTGTACGATATGTGTGATTATCCGAGAAACCTATTCAATTCTGAATGGTTCAACGGGCAATGGTAAGTTGTGATTGAATGTGTAAAACGAGCTAAAACGATCAGATATGAGTTAGTTGATCACCTATTTGAAAATAAGGTAAGTTGGCTATTTGATATGTGATGCAAATTATACTAGTTACTAATGTAAACATATGTGTATTTGTGTAGTAAATTCGGCCATATGCTATGAATAAGTATGTGATGTTATATTTTGATTTATGAGTATATGTATATGAGTGTAAATGTACTTAGTTATATAATGATATTTTGGCTTTGAATTCGAGTAATACCTTGTTAATATAAATATGTACATTCGGCCATGAGAAAGTTTCTATGTGAATGTATATGTTATACATGAAACATTCATATTATTCCTAATACGAGCCTACGGGGCCTAAACATGCACTCAGGGTAGCTCGGGACTAAACTGATAACTTTAGAAACTTTTGAAATACATAGAAAATTTTCCCAAAAACAAGGGACACACGCACGTGTAGCCCGGCAATGTGTCTCACATGGCCAAAGACACGCCCGTGTCACTTGCCGTACGGACATTCAAACTAAAATCACATGGCCGTGATCCAGCCTATGTCTGACCCCGTGGAACTCTCTGACTTGGGTCACACGGCCAACACACACGCCTATGTGTCCTAAAAATGGCCACACACGCTCGTGTGCTAGGCCGTGTGCTAGGTCATGCAAATCCTGTAGGGTATACTGACTTATGCCACACGGCCAAGTCGCACGCCCGTATGTGAGGCCGTTTGGAGCATATTGACTTGATTTAAATTTCAACACCAGGGGACACACGACCGTGTAACCTGACCGTGTGTCACACACGGCTGAGACACACGCCAGTGTCTCTACCGGTGTGGACAAAAATTGGCTATTTACCAAGCCATTTTGCCACCCAAAGTTGCACAAACTTACACCAAACCAAATTGCACAATTCATGGCATAAAAATCGGCATTCTAATAACTTCATTCAAGCATATTTCATACCATTTCAACACCAACCAATTCCAAAACACATCAACACCATAATATGCTACTCAATTCATATCAAATCTAATAATCTCAAATTATCAATATGAACACTTTCAAATTTTGCATCATTTAGCCTAATTTCACAAGCATAACATATCCATCTATAAACTCACAGCAGCCATATACACATATATATAAACACAACCAAATTAAGCCAACTCTTATGGCTACATACAAAACCAAACTTTAGACTTTTATAAGTCAATTTAAAAAACTAAATTCATTATCAATCCATAACCAAAATGACCATAATCCTATACATGCCATATATTTAAAACGTTTAAGTTCAAAACTACCAAAGTGACGGTAAGATAGTGTGATGAAGTCTCTGACGATCCCTGAATCCGAGCTAGCTTTGAAATCATTATAAACACGATAAAATAAACAAAGTAAGCTTTAAAGCTTAGTAAGCTCATATGATTAATAAGTATAATTTGCTAATTCATCCAAAATTTAAAGAACATAAATAAATATAAGTAATACATTCAATTTGGAAATTTGCACATTGTCATAATTCTATGTATCATATATAAATTCCTCAACTTTCATTTACTTTTCATATGAGCTTATCAATTATCACTTATTTGTCAAACTTATCATAAGTATTTGAATTGATCCATAACATTTCGTACATCTTCATACCATTATCTTTTCTCGTTGAACCATTCGGAATAATATTGGATACTTGGGAATCTCGCACTGAAGTGCCATATACATAGCCAAAGCTATCTCAATCTCATATCACATATTTGCTCACTCTCGAGCTATCAACGGGCCTGCTCACACAAGTTGTTAGTCAAGACAGAGCTATACAGTGCTAGTCACACAAGCTGTTAACTAACCGCAACACATGCTGATATACTCAGCCACCAGTAGGACATACAAGACCAGCACCTGAATCACATAATCACAGTAACCCCTAATGACATGTCACTAGTATCTTATCTATTCCTAAGGTTCAACTGAGATTCTCACTATGTCGATGCTTTGTCGATAGATTCTGCAATGTCATAATATCACAATTATAATATTTTAGCATATAAACACATATAACATTAAGCTTATTAATCATACAAACTTACCTCGATCGTAAAATCGACGAAATGGATCTACTAGTCAATTACTTTGTTTTTCCCCCGATCCAGATTCAAACTTCGTTTTTCTTGATCTATAAAATATCAAATTTAGCTCTATCAATTTAATCCAAAAGCACATTTACACTTTTACCCCATGAAATTTCACAACTTTTACAATTTAGTCATTATTTCATAAAATAAAAAATTCATGCAATTTAATACCAACCCATGCTAGCAGAATTTCAATTAGGTCCCTAGTAGCCCATATTTTTCATTTATTTTACATTTTAACTAGAAAGTTTCTACATTTAATAATTTAATCCCTAATTTGCATTTTCACTAAAAATTACTTAACAAAACTTGTATAACTATCATCAAACATTCATAATCTGTCATCAATCATCAAAATAAATGCTTATTCATCAATGGAAACATCCTAAATCTTTAACAGTTTTGCAAAATAGTCCCTAGGCTAACTAGACCTAGTTGTAATGATCTTAAAAACATAAAAATCATTAAAAACGGGACAAAAGCAAACTTAAAATTTAGCTAGCAAATGACTGAATGCTTCAATCCCTAAAATGGTGTTCTTTGTTCTTTAATTTCGGCAAAGGAAGAAGATGGAAGCTTTAAAATTTTGTTTGTTTTATTTAATTAACATATATTCACCAATTACCAAATTAACCTTAATAATAAACCATTAATTCACCTAATTAATGGCCATACTTGTCCACTCATAAAAACAATGGGTTAATTACCACATAAGGACCTCCACTATTTAATTTCATGGCTATTTAATACCTTTAACTATTAGAACAACACTTTTACACTTTACGCTATTTAATCCTTTTTATCAAATTTAGCATTCAAACGATAACATTTCTGAATGAAACTTTTACACAATTATACTATCATGTTGTAAATATTAAAATAATAATAAAATAATTATTTTGACATTGGATTTGTGGTCCCAAAACCACTATTCAGATTTGACTAAAAATGGGCTGTTACACTCCGTTTCTTGGAAGACTTGTCCAGTGAAAAAAGGAGCGAGAAGAGAAGCAAATCCTCAACACCTTTCGAAAGGTAGAAATCAACATACCTCTTCTCGATGCGATTAAGAAAATTCCACGATACGCAAAATTTTTAAAAGAATTATTCACGAGTAAAAGGAAACTTCTGGGTAATGAAAAGGTAAGTGTCGGAGAAAATATCTCCGCCTTTTTGCAAAGGAAAATACCACCCAAATATAAGAACCAAGGTATGTTTTTCATATCTTGTAAAATAGGTAGTGTCAGTATTAAAAAAGCAATGTGTGACTTAGGCACATCAATTAATGTTATGCCTTTGTCAATTTATAAACTACTTAACATGGGTCCTTTAAAGGAAACATGTGTAATTATTTAGCTTTTAGATAAATCTGTGGTGCATCTGGAGGGAGTATAGGAGGACGTTCTTGTCAAGGTAAACAAGCTAATATTTCTTACAGACTTCTACATTATCGACATGGAGGATGGTAGTTCGGCCAATTCGTTTGACATACTTCTTGAGAGGCCATTGTTGAGTACCGCACAAACAAAGATTGACTGGGATACTCACTATGGTATTCGATGGGGAACTGGTGAAATTCAATATCTATGAGGCCATGAACCGCCTTAGTATGATTTCTAATATTTCAAATATTGATATAATCGATCCTTTAACTGAATTACATTTAGAATATTATGACGAGGATGAATTACGAACTGTTCTTTGCAGAAGTCTAGACTTTGATGCCATAGAGGAACTAGAGGAGTGGATAACCTTTGAAGAGTCTGTTCACAAAACAGTGGCTCATATGGAGGCATCGTAACTATGGAGAAATGTCAGTAAATTTATCCTTCACAAACTAATCTTTTACCATCTGTTTTGCAGGCTCCAGAGTTGGAACTCAAACCACATACAGACCATTTGAAGTACGCTTTTCTCGGCAAAGGAAAGACATTACTGGTAATAATCTCCAGTGAACTCTCAAAGGTAAAAGAGGAAAAATTGGTATGAGTTCTTAGAGATTATAAAGAGGTAATCAGATGGACGATAGTCGACATTAAGGGGTTGAGCCCCTTGACTTGCATGCATAAAATTCAAGTGGTGGATAATGCTATTCCCAAAAAAAGGCTCAAAGGCGTCTCAATCCGCCCATGATGGAAGTGATAAGGAAAGAAGTCCAAAATTTACTTGATGCTGGGATGATCTATTCCATATCTAACAGTAATTAGGTTAGCCCAATCTATAAAGTACTACAAAAGATCGGTGTAACTGTAATTGAGAGTTCGACGGGTGTGATGGTTCCCATTCGGGTCCAAAAATGGGTGGAGAGTCTGCATCGATTATAGGAAGTTGAATTCCTTAACTCGAAAAGATCGTTTTCCACTTCCTTTTATTGACCAGATGTTAGAACGTTTAGTTGGAAAGTCTCATTATTATTTTCTTGATGGTTACTCAGGGTTTTTCCAGAATCCAGTCGCACTGGAGGATCAAGAGAAGACAACATTTACGTGTCCATTTGGCACGTTTGCTTACAGATGGATGCTATTTGGACTTTGCAACGCACCATCCATGTTTTAGAGGTGCATGGTAATTATATTTTCTGACTGCATCGAGAAAATAATTGAGGTGCTCATGGACAACTTTACAGTGTATGGTGAGTCTTTTGAGGTATGTTTATCAAATTTTGCAAAAATCTTGAAAAGATGCTTAGAATTTAATATTGTTCTAAATTATGAGAAATGCCATTTTATGGTAGATAAAGGATTAGTTCTAGATCATATCATCTATGCTGAGGGAACTTCTATCGATAAAACAAAAATCGACATCATTAACTCACTTCCATACTCCACAACTGTGAGGGAGATTCGTTCTTTCCTTGGTCATGCAGGTTTCTACAGGCAGTTCATTAAAGATTTTTCAAAAATTGCGCAACCGCTTTGCAATATACTACAGAAGGATAAGGAGTTCGAGTTTGACCAATCATACAGAGATGCGTTTGACACACTCAAGCATAAGCTCTTTTCGGCACCTATTTTTCAACCACCAAATTGGAATTATCCTTTTAAGATAATGTGGGACACAAGTGACCATAGCGTAAGAGCAGTCCTACGAGAAAGAACCACACGTTATCTCCTATGCGTCTAAGACTTTGGATAATGCCCAAAACAATTACTTGACTACTAAAAAAGAGTTTATAGCTATAGTTTTTGCTCCGAAAAATTTTTGTTTGAATTTATTAGGAACTAAGATTGTCGTTTTTTCTGATCATGCAGCTCTTAAATATCTGATTGGGAAAAAGGAAGCAAAACCGAGGCTTACAAGGTGGACATTACTTTTGCAAGAGTTCGATCTGGAAATAAAGGTTAAAAAAGGACATGAAAATTTGGTAGCTGACCATCTGAGCCAAATATCTCCACCAAAGGATGTCACACCTATAACACCCCTTACCCGTATTCGACGTCGGAACAGGATAAGAGGCATTATAGGACTCACATCACAAGCAATCATACAATTTCGAGCTATAAATTTGTATCCAAATTAAAACCATTTGAAACTAATCATAAAGTCCCTAATACGAGCCTTTAAGGCCCATAACATGCTTTGGGAGAGGTTTGGGACTAAACAGAGAACTTTAGAAATTTTTACAACTAAAGACATTTTTTGCTCTAAACAAGGGTCACACGCCTGTGTGGGCAGGCCGTGTGGTCACACAGGCCCGTGTCCCAACTATGTGTAACTCTCTGACTTGTAACCCATGAACAAATTGAGATCACACGACCAAGTCACACGCCCGTGTGCTAAGCCGTGTGGAAAACTAATTTTCATAAAATAGGTGTAGACTTCACATGGCCAGGTCACACGCCCGTGTTTGAGGCTATGCCATCCACATGGCTAAGACACACGCCCGTGTCTCTGCCCGTGTGCTCAATTCTAAGCATTCTTTTTCTCAAAAGTAAGGTGTAGGGGACACACGGCCGGATCACACGCCTATGGAGCGGACTGTGTGTCACACACGACCTAGACACACACCCGTGTGTCTACCCCTGTGGGCAAAATAAAGGCCATTTACCCAGCCATTTTCCACCCTCATTTACACAAATCCTTTCACAACTTTGATGTCATATAACATAGCCTATTTGGGCAATCAAACATCTAGAATCAAGACTAATACATATCAATACAATACCATCCACAATCATACTCACAACATTTATCATGTCCCAAATTAATCATGCTAATTTCACATATATAGAGAATCATTAGACTACTTTCATAACACCTATTTGAGCATTATCATCTCACGAATAAAGCACATTTCCAAAAATTTCACATTCACGTTATAAACCACACTCCATCATACACCAAGCATACCATGACCATAACACCAAAGACATTGGCTCATATACATATATAAATGGGCTTACAACCATTTTAGCCAAAATAAGCCAATTACATGGCTAAATACCAAATCACCTTATAAAAATATAAGCCAATACATTTGGCCAAATCAAATGACACATATAACAAAATGACCAAGTCACTATACATGTCATACTTTCAACATACTAAGATCATCAAATACCTAAAATAACAGTTTTATTAGTGTGAGGCTAATCATCGAAGATCTTCGATTCCGAGTTAGCTCAACACTATAAAAACATGAAAAATAAACGGAGTAAGCTATATAGCTTAGTCAGCTCGTATGCAAGAAATAAGCTAACCTTACCATACATATAACACTCTATAATATAACATGGCTAAATGTAAATTTTCCATAGTCCCATGATCATAACTTATTCCATCGCAATACTTACCTCATATTCATCATTTCGAACATTAAATAAATGTGAGCTTTATGTACATACCTGAACCATTTCGAAATGAACTTACACATATTCTCATCTTTGACATACCCGTGAACCACTCAGAGTAATAATGTCAAAAGCTCGATATTCTTACACACTAAGTGCCACATATGTAGCCAATGCTACCTTAAATCTCATATCACATATTTGCTCGTTCATCGAGCTATCAATGGGCTTGTTCACACAAGCTGTCCGTCAAGACATAGCTACGCGGTACTGCTCACACAAGTTGTCAAGTATCTGCAACATATGTCGATATACTCAACGACCAGTAGGACGTACAAGACCAGTGTAACACCCCGAACCTGGCCCAGACGTTATGGCCGAATCTGATGTGCCACATTGAAGTTAAAAACCCATGTTTCGTTTTAGTGCTTTAAAAACTGACTTTTGTTAAGCTAACAAAGTGAATGGGAGCTGGGCACCAGGTAGGAATCCGTAACAGAGGAGGTGAGCCATGAAGGCTGCTTAAGTACGAAGCTCTTCTAATGGATTGAATCCTAGACATGCCCACAACCATTGCCACACTTGGTTAAATCGAGTTGTAATTTATTTAAGTTGAAATCTTTGATAAATCAGATAATTGTGGCGTGGTGTTATTTCGAAAACAATTATCATTTTGAAAACACGTCCTAAGTCTAGCCCATTTATTAACAAACAGATTAAAGTTATTAAAAATAAAATAATCCCAGAAAAATAATTAAAATGGCCTTATTACAACCCAAAACCAAACAATAATATTAATAAGATAAAACTTATAAAGAAATAAATCGGCTACTTATTGCAATTAAAAGAAACAGAAACAGTAGTGTGGCCATCTCCGAGTCCCTCTCAGCTCCAAACCATCTAAGCTTAGGGATTACCTGCACAGTTAGAAATGGGGTGAGTTTACGAAAACTCAGTGTGTAATCCCAATAACAAACAAACAGTGAAAACACAATATCAGTACAATCTGGGTCAAAGCCCTATTTAGTCTTGACATATACTGGGCCGAAGCCTTTCGTTTAACGATTACTGGGCCGAAGCCTTTTCATAAATCATATCACTGGGCCAAAGCCTTTTCATAAATCATTGCACTGGGCTGAAGCCTTTACTGTAAACGGTATGGCCCATAGGCCCATTTCAATATCACATGTAATGTCAATGGATGTATGCAAGCCCATTTCAATATCACATGAAATACCAATGAATGTATGCAAGCCCATTTGGGGAGACTACTCAACCCACCATCCGCTACTCTCCACCCGTACCAACCAACACACCATGTGGGGAATAACTCAACACACCACTGGCAGCATAGCTGCTTTATCATATACCTAGAGGCCTAGCCTCTTTAATAACTGGGGCAAAGCCCTTTTCGGTAACCTGGGGCATAAGCCCTTTTCAATAAACTGGGGCATAAGCCCTTTTCGGTAAACTGGGGCATAAGCCCTTTTCGGTAAACTGGGGCATAAGCCCTTTTGCACTTCCTCCATCCATATAAAAACCCAACCCAATGCAACATGTCATGTATGCAGAATGTCATGCCCATATTTGAATTAAACAATCACAGTCAAGTCATTCATATCACCAACATATATTCACAATCAAATCCGTCAACCACACAGTCCAAGTCAGTCACTTGCCCACAATGGCACAACAGTCATTTTTCACATTATAAGGGTATTGTCGTAATTTTACCAAATACCAGGGTTCTCCATGTTCATTACAATTATCAATATTTCCGAGTGTTTAAACAATGATCTTTAACCCACTTTATCAAATTCAGGCTTTTGGGCCCAAAACCCCTAATGGGCTCTACGAATGCTGATTTAGCCTACTTAACCCAAATTTTAAAACAATACTAATCGTGTTAACGTGCAACTTTTTGAAATTCCATTTTCTATCAATTCTACCCAAATGGGTCCGAAAGCCCATTGGGCCCAATTTCAGCCCATTGAGGCCCAACTTACCATCATGCACAAAATTGAGTTCTTACCTGTTCCATCAATCCAAACACCGATCTTATCGTATTTATTGCATCTATACCCAAATGCAACATTACAAGTTCCCGAAATACCGGTATTTTAGCATTTCGGCTTCTCAGCAAATATTAATCTAAGCTATTACGAGGGTTAGTACACACCTGTTACGGGTTGAAGTTGAAACATTTCCAAAATCAATCGCCTACGATAACCACCACCTGTTACTCAAACTTAACTAATCCAATATCAATATATGTAAATCCTAAGCACATCAGTCATACGGAACATAAGGGCATATTCGTCATTTTACCATACAGGGGTATTACGGTCACTTTACCCTACAGGGGCTTTACGGTCTTTTTACCTAATAGGGGTATTTTAGTCATTTCATCCTACAAGGGTGTTTTGGTAAATCTACAAACCAAGGGTATTTCAGTAATTTTGTAAACCAATGGTATTTCTATAATTTTTAGAAAGTCAAGGGTATTTCTGTAACTTTGTAAATCAGGGGTATTTTGGTAATTTTACAAATTAAGGCTATTTCGGTAATTTCACAAACCAAGGGCATTTTGGTAATTTTACAAACTAGGGGTATTTTGGTAATTTTACAAACCAAGGGTATTTTAGTAATTTTGTAAATCGAGGGTAAAATGGTAATTCTGTAAATCAAGGGTAAAACGGTAATTCTGTAAGTCGAGGGTAAAATGATAATTATGTAAATTGGGGGTAAAACGGTAATTATGTAAATCGGGGGTAAAACGGTGATTCTGTAAATCGGGGGTACTTTGGTAATTTTACACGTCGAAGGTATTTCAGTAATTTTACAAATCGAGGGTATTTCAGTATTTTTACAAACTAAGGGTATTTCGATAATTTTAGTAAACAAAAGTATTCTAAACAGGATAACAATACGAATGGGCCTAAAGCCTATTCTCGGCCCAAATGGGCCCACACGCTCGTGTGGCCCTTTTAGCCCAAATCTAGCCACAGATATGAGATTCACCTAGCCTAGTCTAATATTTACTACACAATCAAACAACTTATCCAATTGGGCCCGTAGGCCCATTGGGCCCACATGGCCCCTTTCGGCCCATCGCGGCCCGAAGTAGCCATCCTACAGCTAGAGTAGTGAGAAATACACACCTTATAGGAAACTAGAGTTAATCCACACTCCGAGCACTCTTAGCCGACGCCCAACCCAACGAGCACGCCATACAGCGAAAGGGATCAGCCAAGAAAGGTACCTTTACTCTCCTCATGGTTCCCTCTATTTAAAGCCAGCTTTGTATCCACTCTTATGTTAGCTTCCCGATGTGGGATCCCTCCAACATCAGAGTTTAAATTCAACACCAACTCTTGCCGCCCCCTGTTAGCAAAATAAATGCTCCTTGCTTGCCATGGGATTCGAACCCATGCCTCCCCTCAGATGCTTCACACGCTACTTGCCACTAAGCCACAAGGCTTTTTGTGTCATATTTTATCCCCAATTAATTATAAGGTCTAAAGGCCAAAGTCCAGGTTCCCTTAAAAAAACAAAATAAATTACAAGAGCCAAGACTTGAACCCAGGCTCCCATACAACCTTAATGACGCCACAACCACTAGACTACATGCTTCCTTGTGTCATTTATTTACCACAATAATTTAAAAGGCCCTCATCCAAGCATCTAGGTTTTTTTCACTTAATACCAAAATTTTTGCTAAAGCCCAAGTTTGAACCCAAGATTTCTCCAACACTTCTCAAAGCAATTAACCACTGAAGCAAACATTTAATTGTTTCATTTCATTGCACAATTAAATACCTATATACAACCTCCTTACGGACCCCCACTCAAGGCCCAATACTTCTAGGCCCAAATTCGGGGTGTTACAACCAGCACCCGGATCACATAATCACATAACACATACTAACCTTAGTGACATGTCACTTGTATCCTACCATATTCCTAAGGTTCAAACGGGATTTCATGCTTGTTGATTCATCTTTGGACTCGTTCATAGGATTAAGCTCATCCACATTTATCAAACATACAATTCATGCAATATTAAAGCAATAAAATACAATCACATTAAAGCTTATTTTTAACATATGAACTCACCTTGGTACAAAATGGCTAATAGTTCGAGTTAGTCCACAACTTTGTTCTTTCCTCGGTCTAGGTTAGAACCTCCTCTTTATTGATCTATAATATCAAATTTAACTCATTCAATTATCACATTATTTAATTTTGTCCTAAAAACACCTTATGGCAAAAATTACATTTTTGCCCCTAACTTTTTAACTTTTTACATTTTTGTACCTAGGCTCGTAAAATGATTTTCATTCAATTTCTTCATTACCTAAGCCTAGCCGAACCTATTTCATGCTCATAACAGCCCACATTTTTCATTTATTCACATTTTTACACACATTTTACAACTTTTACAAATAGGTCCCTATTTGACATTTTCATTAAAAATCACTTGGTAAATGTTATTTATCTAACATCAAACATACACTTTCTACCATTAGACATCAAAATACACAAATATTCTACATGGGTAAAATTTTAGACTTTGATTTTCTTTCACATTAGTCATTGAAATAGCTAAATCAAGTTACAACATTCACAAAAACGTAAAAATCATTAAAAATGGGACAAATACGGACTTACAATAGAGCTTGAAAGTTGGTCAAACCCTAGCTATGTCTTCTCCTTGTGAATTTTGGCTATGGGGGATCAAATTAGAAAAGATGACATCTTTTTATTAGTTGATTTTGTCTTTATTTACCAAATGACCAAAATACCTTTCACTTAAAACTTTGAAATTTCACCTAACCATGTTCATTTTTGTCCAACTTAAAGTATAAAGGTCTAATTACCATTTCAAGACCTCCAATTTAAAATTTCATTTCAATTTGACACCTCTAGTTTCTAGAACACATATTTTGCACCTATTGTAATTTAGTTATATTTGTCAAATTGGACACTCTATAGATAGAATTTGTTAAAGAAATTTTCACACAATCATTCAATCACACTGTAAACCTTGAAGAAATAATAAAATTAACATTTCTATTTTAGATTTGTGGTCTCAAAACCACTATTTCGATTTGTCCCTAAAACAGGCTATTACAACTCTCCCCTCTTTAGGGATTTTTGTCCCCGAAAATCTTGCCGAAAAAGAGGTTGGGTACTGTTTTCTCATAGCTTCCTCGATTTCCCATGTAGCCTATTCAACCCCATGTCTTTTCCACAAAACTTTCACTAGGGCTATACGTTTATTACTCAATTGTTTAACTTCCTGGGCTATGATCTTGATCAATTCCTCACCATAGGTCATGTCGGGTCGTATCTCAACCTCCGTTGGTGAAATTATGTATGAAGAATCTGATTGATAATGGCGTAACATCGATACATGAAACACGTTGTGGATCCTTTCCAATTCTGACGGCAAAGCTAATCAATATGCTACTGGTCCTATTCTTTCAACAACCTCATATGGACCAATAAAGCGCGGACTGAGTTTACCTTTGCGATCAAATCTAAGGATTTTCTTCGAGGGAGACACTTTTAAAAATACCTTATTACCGACCTGAAATTCAATTTCCTTTCGTTTTAGATCTGCATATAATTTATGTCTATCCGAACATGCTTTCAAACAATCACGAATTATTTTCACTTTTTCTTCAATTTTTCTAACCAAATAAACCCCGTGAATCTGTCTCTTACTGAGCTCGGTCCAGTATAACTGAGTTCGATACTTACGGCCATACAATGCCTCATACAGTGCCATCTTTATACTCGAATGAAAACTATTGTTATAAGCAAATTCAACTAAAGGTAGATATTTTTCCCAACTACCTTCAAACTGTAAAAAAAATAGCGAAGCATATATTCAAGAACTTGAGTTGTTCTTTCCGATTGATTATCAGTTTGTGGATGAAATGCGGTATTAAAGTTCAACTTTGTGCCCAAAGCTTCTTGCAGCTTCTACCAAAATAGAGACATAAACCTTGGATCTCTATCTTAAATAACAGACATAGGCATTCCGTGCAATCTAACAATTTCAACAATGTACAATTCAGCTAGCTTATCAAGTGAATAGTCGGTACGTACCGAAATAAAGTGAGTCGATTTCGTCAATATATCAATAGTGACCCAAACAACATCTTTCTTCTTCAGAGTCAAAGGTAATCTAGTTACGAAATCCATTGTAATTCTATCCCATTTCAACTCTAGAATCATAACAGGCTGAAAAACCCGAAGGTACTTGATGTTCGGCCTTTACTTGTTGGCAAATCAAACATCTCGATACGAATTTAGAAATATCTCTTTTCATACCTAACTACCAATATAATTTCTTCAAATCATTGTACATCTTCGTACTTCCTGGGTGAACAGAAGAACAACCACTATGTGCCTCGTGAAGAATTTTCTAAATAAGCTCAGTGTCTTTAGGTACACAAACCCTACCTTGGAACATCAAACATTCATCGGTCCCAATTTGAAAATCTGAATCACTAGTCGATTCGCACTGAACTCTTTTAGCTTGAAGCTCTTTGTCACATTTCTAAGCTTCGCAAATTTGCTGAAGAAATGCCGGCATAGCTATCAACTTAGCTATAATCGAGCCATTATCAAATAATGTCAGTCGTGTATTCATTACTCTCAAAGAAAATAAAAATTTCATACTTAAAGCATCAGCGACTACATTCGCCTTTCTTGGATGATAATCGATTATCAACTCATAATATTTTAATAGCTCGAGCCATTTCCGTTGCCGTAAATTCAAATCCTTTTGAGTCATTAAATACTTCAAACTCTTGTGATCGGTAAAGATGTGGTATTTTTCACCGAATAAATGGAGCTGTTAAATCTTTAAAGCAAATATAATGGCAGCCAATTCTACGTCATGCGTCGGATAATTCTTTTCATGCGGTTTCAACTGTCTCGAGGCATCTGCTACCACTTTGCCTTCTTGCATCAACACCCAATCAAGACCGTTTAATGACGCGTCGCTATAAATCAAAAACTCTTTTCCCGACTCAGGTTGCACTAATACCGGTGCCTCAGTTAATAATGCTTTTAACTATTCAAAACTCTTTTGGCATTTCTCCGACCACTCAAACTTAACATTTTTTGTAACAATCTTGTCATAGGTGTAGCAATCATCGAGAATCCCTTAACAAAACATCGATAATACTGGGCTAATCCCATAGAGCTTTTAACCTTGGATACATTCCTCGGCGGTTTTCAATCAATAATTGCTAAAATCTTACTCGGGTCAACACTTATACCTTTCGCGGAGACAATATGCCTTGAAAATTGACTTCTCGAAGCCAAAACTCACTTTTGCTTAACTTAGCAAACAATTTCTTATCTCTCAAAGTCTACAATACAATTTTCAAATGTTTAGCATGTTCAATCTCATCCTAAGAATAAATCAAAATGTCATCAATAAATACAACCACAAATTTATCCAAATAATATCGGAAGATCTGATTCATCAAGTCCATAAAAATAGCAGGAGCATTAGTTAATCCAAAAGGCATAAAAAGAAATTTGTAATGCCCATACCTCGTTCTGAATGCGTTTTTTGGCACATTGGAGTCTTTAACTCTCAACTGATAGTAGTCGGATCTCAAATCTATCTTTAAAAACACTGTTGCCTCTTTCAACTGGTCGAACAAATCATCATTCCTCGGTAACAGATACTTGTTTTTTATTGTAACCTTGTTGATTTGACGATAATTGATAAAAAGTCTCATGGATCCATCTTTCTTCTTGACGAATAATATCGGTGCACCCTAGGGAGAAAAACTCGGTCTCGCCAAACCCTTATCTGTCAACTCTTGCAACTGAGACTTCAATTCTTTCAATTTAGTCAAAGCCATTCTATAAGGGGCTACCGATATTGGTGCAGTCCCAGGTACCAAATCAATAGCAAACTTCACATGTCTAACCAGTGGTAACCCTGACAACTCTTCTGGGAACACATTCAGATATTCACAAACTTCCGGCATAGATTCAATTTTAAATTCAGACACCTTAGTATTCAATACATAAGTGAGAAATGCTTCACAACTCTTTCTTACATACCTTTGAGCCCACATCAACGAAATCACAATAGGCAATTCATCCGATTCATCCGATTAAACCCAAAGAGTTTCATTGTTTTGGCATTTCAATTAAATAACATTTTGTCTACAATTCACTACTACATCATGCAGAGTCAACCAATCCATTCCAAGAATCACATCAAACTCATCAAATGGAAAAAAAATTAAGTCAACCGGAAAATAGTGACCCCGAATCATTAAAGGACAACTCTTGCAAACTTTATCAACTAAAACATATTTGCCTAAGAGGTTCGACACCTTAATAACAAACTCAGTAGACTCAACAGGAAAATTCTTACTAGATACCAAATTCATACAAATATAGGAATGAGTCAATCCAGGATCAATTAATGCAACTACATTAGTAACATAAAGAGAAAATGTATTAGTGATCACATAAGGGGAGGACGCATCCTCGCAAGCACGAATGGCATAAGTCTCGCAGGTGCCCTAGCTTTCGATCTCATAGTTGAATCTTTGGATACACCTCTGCTACTGGTCCCATTTCTCGTGTTTCTCATTGGCCTCCCTCCAGCAGCAGTATTACTCGATTTTGCATTCTAAAAATTATCTTTTTCTACCATTTTAGGGCAATTCCAAATGAACTGATCTTGGGAGCCACACTTGAAGCAAGCCCAGTTATTCATCCTACATTCACCGAGATGTTGTCTACCACAGTGTTAGCATATAGGTTTATTAGACCTAACATTGCCAATGCTTGCTATGGATGTAGTTTGGGCCTTAGAACTCAAATATTGCTTCCCGCAATCTTAGTTAGGATACCCGGTAGAAGCATTGGAGCGAGCATACAAATCTCTTGATTTTTTTGACGAAGATTGTAACAGTTTATTCATCAGCCTCTTCCTCGAATCTCTAGCCTCAAACTCAACTTTTTTCTTTTCTTTGCTCAATTCTTCTACTTTGCGAGCTCGTTCGACTAGCACAACAAATTCCTTTAGCTTTAGAATTCCAACTAACAGTCTACTGTCTTCATTCAGCCCATCTTCAGATCTTTTATACATAATAGCCTCTATCGAGATACATTCCTAAGCATACTTATTGAGCCTAACAAACTCTCGTTCGTACTCAGTCATAATCCTACGGCCCTATTTTAGTTCTAAGAACTCTTTACATTTTTAATCAATAAACCGCTGACTGATGTACTTCTTTCTGAATTCCTCTTGGAAGAAATCCCAAGTGACTCTTTCCCTCGATACCACGGATATAAGAGTGTTTCCACCACTGATATGCCATATCCCTCAGAAGTGACATAGCACATTTCAAGCACTCATCCGGTGTGCAAAAAAGTTCATTAAATACCCGAATAGAGTTCTCGAGCCAAAATTTTGCTCTCTCAGGATCATCATCGATATTTACTCTAAATTATTCGGCCCCTTACTTTCGAATCTTATCGACTGGAGACTTGTTTAGCCTTACCAAGTCCATACCCTGGGGAGCTATCGGAACCAGTTGAAGGTTAGGTAAGGGTGGAGGATGTTGGGCAGTCAGGTTTGTTCGAACAAACTCGGCAAACCACTAATTCATTCTTTGGAAGAAGGCTTCCCTAGCCTCTCCTCCTGACTAATTATCACTAGTCTCCTTTTAGATGGCGTGGTCCCTTGAGCGGGAGCCGACGCATTACTCTCAATGTTATCAGCTACTTCTCGGTTAGGATCCATTTACTATATGAAAACACAGTTCAAATTCTCAAGAGTCCTCACATTATCAAAATTTATATATGGCATGTATAGCTAGACTCTTACACATGCTACATTAGCCGAGAATTGACTAAACCATAGCTTTGATACAACTAAATATAACACCCCTTACCCGTATTCGATGCCGAAACAGGGTAGGAGGCTTATCAGACTCATATTACAAGCAATCATACAATTCCAAGCCATAATTTGTATCCAAACTAAAACTATTTGCAAGTAATCATAAAGTCCCAAATACAAACCTACGAGGCCTAAAACATGATTTGGAAGAGGTTCGAGACTAAACCGAGAACTTTAGAAATTTTTACAAACTTAGAAATTTTTATTTTTAGCCTTAAACAGGGGTCAAACGCCCGTGTGGTTTTGGGATACGTCCATGTGGGCAGGCCGTATTGTCACACACGCCCGTGACCCAACCCTGTGTAACTCTCTGACTTGTAACCCATGAACAAATTGAGATCACATGGCCAAGTCACACATCCATGTGCTAGGCCGTGTGGAAAATTAATTTTTATAAAATAGGTGCAGACTTCACACAGCCAGGGCACACGCCTGTGTTCGAAGCCGTGCCATCCACACGACTGAGACACACGCCTGTGTGCTCAATTCTAAGCATTCTGTTTCTAAAAATTAAGGAGTAGGGGACACATGGTGGGATTACACGCCTATGAGGCAAACCGTGTGTCACACACGGCCTAGACACACGCCCGTATAGACAAACTAAAGGCTATTTACCAAGCCATTTGCCACCCTCATTTACACAAATCCTTTCACAAGTTTGATGTCATATAACATAGCCTATTTGGGCAATCAAACATCCACAATCAAGACTAATACATATGTATACAATACCATCCACTATCATACTAACAACATTTATCATGTCCCAAATTAATCATGCTAATTTCACATATACAAAACATCATTAAATTACTTCCATGACACCTATTTGTGCATAAGATTATCATCTCATCAATAAAGCACATTTCCAAACATTTGACATTCATGCTATAAATCACACTCCATCATACAACAAGCATACCATGACCATAACACCGAAGACATTGGCACATATACTACATGGGCTTACAACCATTTTAGCCAAAATAAGCCAATTACATGGCTAAATATCAAATCACCTTAAACAAATATAAGCCAATATATTTGGCCAAATCAAATGAAACATATAACAAAATGACCAAGTCCCTGTACATGCCATACTTTCAAAATACTAAGATCATCAAATACCCAAAATAACAGTTTTGATAGTGTGAGGCGAATCTCCGAATATCTTCGATTCCGAGTTAGCTTGGCGACACTATAAAAACATGGAAAATAAACGGAGTAAGCTATATAGCTTAGTAAGCTCATATGGAAGAAATAAGCTAACCTTATCATACATATAACATTCAATAATATAACATGATTAAATTTAACTTTTCCATAGTCTCATGATCATAACTTATTCCATCACAATACTTACCTCATATTCATCATTTTAAACATTAAATAAATATGAGCTTTATGTACATACCTGAACCATTTTGAAATAAACTTACATATATTCTCATCTTTGACATACCCGTGAACCACTCGGAATAATAATGTCAGATACTCGATATTCATGCACACTAAGTGCCACATATGTAGCCAATGCTACCTAAAATCTAATATCACATATTTGCTCGCTCATCGAGCTATCAAGGGGCCTGCTCACACAAGTTGTTAGTCAAGACGTAGCTACACGGTGCTGCTCACACAAGCTGTCAAGCAACCGCAACATAAGCCAGTATACTCAGCCACTGGTAGGACATACAAGACCAGCACCCAGATCACATAATCACATAACACATGCTAACCCTAGTGACATGTCACTTGTATCCTACCCTATTCTTAAGGTTCAAACGGGATTTCTTTCTTGTCTATTCGTCTCCAGACTCATTCATAGGATTAAGCTCATCCACATTTATCAAACATACAATTCATGCAATATTAAAGCAACAGAATACAATCATATTAAAGCTTATTTTTAACATACGAACTTGCCTTGGTACAAAATGGCTAATAGTTCGATTTTTGTCCACAACTTTGTTCTTTCCCCGGTCTAGGTCAGCTGCTCTTCTTTCCTGATCTATAATATCAAATTTAACTCATTCAATTATCACATTATTCAATTTTGTCCCAAAAACACCTTATGGAAAAAATTACATTTTTGCCCCTAACTTTTTAACTTTTTACATTTTTGTCTCTAGGCTCGTAAAATGATTTTCATTCAATTTCTTCATTACCCAAGCCTAGTCGAACCTATTTCATGCTCATAATAGCCCGTATTTTTCATTTATTCACATTTTTACACACATTTTACAACTTTTACGAATAGATCCCTATTTGACATTTTCATTAAAAATCACTTGGTAAATGTTGTTTATCTAACATCAAACATACATTTTCTACCATTAGACATCAAAGTACACAAATATTCAACATGGTTAAAATTTTAGACGTCGATTTTCTTTCAAATTAGTCCTTGAAATAGCTAAATCAAGTTACAACATTAAAAAAAAGCGTAAAAATCATTAAAAATGAGACAAAGGTAGACTTACAATCGAGCTTGAAAGTTTCCAAAGCCTAGCTATGTCTTCTCCTTGTGTTTCGGCCCATTGGGGATCAAATTAGAAAAGATGACATCTTTTTATTAGTCAATTTTGTGTTTATTTACCAAATGACCAAAATGCCCTTCACTTAAAACTTTGAAATTTCACCTAACCATGTCCATTTTTGTCCAACTTAAATTATAATGGTCTAATTACCATTTAAGGACCTCCAATTTAAAATTTCATTTAAATTTGACACCTCTAGCTTCTAGAACACATATTTTGCACTTATTGTAATTTAGTCCTATTAGTCAAATTGGACACTCTATCGATAAAATTTCTTAATGAAATTTTCATACAATTATTCAATCATACTGTAGGCCTTAAAGAAAAAATAAAATTAACATTTCTACTTTGGATTTGTGGTCCCAAAACCACTGTTCCGATTTGACCCTAAAACGGGCTATTACAACACCACTTAAAGATGATTTTCCAATTGAAAGTCTACTTGCTACTCAGACAATTTTCCTTGGTACGCAAACATGGTGAATTACCTTGGTACAGGTATAGTCTCTTCTAACTTGTCGCGATATGAAAAAGATAAGATCAAGCGTGAATTATGATATTATATTTGGGACGACCCCTCAAGTAATTCGACAATGTGTTGCAGAAACTGAAGTAAAATCAATTCTATCTTTTTGTCTATCTTATGCATGTGGTGGACATTTTGGCCCTAAACGAACTGCACATAAAGTACTTGAATGTGGACTATGTTGGCAACATATTTTTCGAAATGCATATTTGTTCTGTAAAACATGCAAAAAGTGTCAGAAGGTAGGAAACTTGAGCGAGAAAAATGAAATGCCTCTAACCCCTATACATGTTTTTGAAATATTTCATATATGGGGCATTGATTTTGTGGGACCTTTCGTCTCGTCATATGGTAACGTCTATATTTTACTTGCAGTGGACTATGTGCTGAAGTGGGTAGAAGCAAAAGCCACTCATCATGTTGATGCTGAAATGGTAGTCAATTTTTGAAAGAGTTATATTTTTTCCAGATTTAGCATATCGCGAGCATTGATCAGCGATCGTGGAACGCATATTTGTAATAAGGTAATCGACACACTTTTGAAAAAATACGGGGTAGTGCAACGAGTCACTACGGCTTATCACCCTCAATCAAACGGTCAAGCGGAAGTGTCGAATCGAGAAATCAAGTTGATTTTGGGGAAGACCATTATGTAACAGCCCGATTTTAGGCCTAGTCAGAATAGTGGTTTCGAGACCATGAATTTGACATAGAAAAACTTTTTTATTACATTTTCATGGTCTACAATTTTGCGGAATGATTTCGTGAAAATTTCATTCGAAAATTTTGACGTTTGAGCACTCAATTTAGTAAAAAGGACTAAATTGTAAAAAGTGAAAAAGTTAGGTTCTACATGTTAGAGGTGTCTAATTGTTATGAAATTTTAAATTGAAGGTCCTTAGATGGTAATTAGACCATTTTACTTTTTGGAGGACAAAAATAGACATGAGATTAGAGAATTTTAGTGTTTTGAGAAAAAGACATTTTGGTCATTTGGTAATTAAATGAATTAAAAACCAAAAATCAAGCCAAAATTTAGTCCATATTCTTCATGCTTGGCTGAAAATTAGAAGAGAAGCAATAGCTTGGGTTTGGCCGCTTTCAAGCTCGATTGCAAGTCCGTTCTTGCCCCATTTTTAATACTCTTTACATTTTTAAAGTCATTATCACTCGATCTATCTATTTCTACCATTTAATTTGAGATATGATTGAGGTCTAGAATTTGATCCATGTTAGACATGTGTGCATTTTGATGTCTAATGGTAGCAAATGAGTGTTTGATAAATGATAAACAACTTTTGCTAGGGGATTTTTGATGAAAATGTCAAAAGGACAAATTTGTAAAAAGGCTATAAAATGTGTGTAAAAGTGTGATTAAATGAAATATGTGGGCTGGTATGAGTACAATAAGGATTTGGATAGGCTTGGGTAATGAATAAATTTGATGAAAATCATTTTACGAGCCTAGGGACCAAAATGTAAAAATGTCAAAGTTTAGGGGAAAAAATATAATTTTGTCATAATGTAATTTTTGGACTGAATTAAATAATGTGAATAATAAGTGAGTGAAATTTGATATTATAGATTAAGAGAAACGAGGTTCGGACCTAAATCGAGGGAAAAATAAGGTGTTTGACGATTAAGTCCTATTTCTACTATTTTTGTACCGAGGTAAGTTCTTATGTAAATAATGCATTGTTTTAATTATGTTTTAAATGATTTATTATCGTATGAATTGTGATTGACTCATAGACATATTCGACAAATTTTCTGCAAACTTGAAATCCCGGTTGAACCTTAGGACTAGATAGGATACAAATGTCATCACAATAGGGTTACTAAGTCTATGTGTAAGACCATATCTGGGATATTGCATCAATATGAGATTTCACGTAAGACCATATCTGGGATATGGCATCGATATGAGATTTTGTGTAAGACTATAGCTGGGCTATTGGCATCGATATGAGATTACATGTAAGACTATTTCTGGGATATGGCATTGGTATGGTATCGTATGTACGGGACTCCCAAGTATCCTTTAGTATTCCAAGTGGTTCAATAGGTAATTTAACGAGTATGTCAAAGATGAATTGTGTATAAATCCAATTCGAGATGACTGAGGTATGTACGTAAAACTCAAACAAAATGAGCTCGTTATGTTATGAACCCTTAGTAAGGTTATGATTGAGTAAGTTATGTTTATAAGATCTTATTCACATTCATGCCAATATCATCATGTTAATTGTATGTTAAATGTGTGTTTATGATGCCTATTATTTGTATGGGAACTTATTAAGCTTTAAAGCTTACCCCATTTTCTTTTCCCATGTCTTATAATGTCACCAAACTAGCTCAGATTCGGGGATGGTCAGAGACTCCATTACACTATCAACTGATTATTTTGGGTACCAATGAGTTTGAGATTTTGAGTTATGGCATGTATAGGGACTTGGTTATTTTGTTATGTGTCATAATTGAATTGGCCTAATGTGTTGGCCTATAATGGTTGATAATTCATTTTGTAAATGGTCCTATGGTATTGGCTAATATTGGTTTAAGTATATATATGCATATGATGATGTTTTCATGGATGTGGAAATTTCAATGGTTTAAGTTGATTAGTATGTGATGTTTGTGTAACATCCCGAATTAGGGTCTAGTCGGAACAGTGGTTTTGGGACCACAAATCCGACACAATAAATTTTTTATTATATTTTATGGTTTACAATTTCACGGGATGATTTTGTGAAAATTTCGCTCGAAAATTTTGACGTTTGTGCACTCAATTTGGTCAAAAGGACTAAATTGTAAAAAAGTAAAAAAGTTGAGTTCTACATGTTAGACGTGTCTAATTGTTATGAAATTTTAAACTGAAGGCCCTTAAATGGTAATTAGACCATTGGATAATTTGTTGGACAAAATGGACATGAAATGGGTGAAATAGAATATTTTTAAGTTAGGGGCATTTTGGTAATCTAGTAATTAAAATGAATTAAAAACAAAATTAAAAGCCAATTTTTGTCCATCTTCTACCCCATGGCCGAAACTTGCATGGAGAAGACATAGCTAGGGTTTTTCAAGTTCCAAGCTCGATTGTAAGACCGTTCTAGCCCCGTTTTTAATGATTTTTACGTTTTTGAAATCCTTGTAACAAGATCTACTCATTTCTACCCATATTTTTAGCTAGGGTTTGTGTTTAAAAATTTACCCATAGATAAAATGCATGTGTTTTGATGTCTAATGAATGCTCGATGTGTAATAAATGACTTTTACTAAGTGATTTTCGGTGAAATTGTCAAAAAGGAACGTTTTACAAAAGTTACAAAATTTGTCAGAAAAGTGTGATTCAATGGAAATTAGGGGCTGCTACAGTTATGAAAATGATTTGGCTAGGCTTAAAATGCAAGGAAATTGAATAAAAATCATTTTACGAGCCTATGGGCCAAAGTGTAAATATGTAAAAGTTTAGGGTCAAAATGAAAATTTGTAAAAGTATGATTTTTGGACCCATATGAATAATGTGACTAATTAATAAGCTAAATGTGGTATTATAGATCAAGGAAAATGAGATTCGGGCATAGATTGGAAATGAATGAGATTATGGACTAAATCAAAATATATAGCCGTACTCGAACCCGAGGTAAGTTCATGTGATTTTAATAATGCAATATTGTCTTTGAATGTTGCTGCTTCGATATTACACGAGTTGTAAGTATATATATGTGAATAATTTTATATTATGTGATGTTTTGCTATTATGATGAAAATGTTGCAATGCCATGTGATTATGAGATATTGCTATGTGAATGAAACCACAATTCGAGTACGTCCGGTAAAGGTTTGGAAGTTTGATGGAATATGATGTTTCTGTGAAATGAGTAAGTTTGTATGTAAATAATATTTTGATTCTTTTTATGTTATTATCTTTTGTTATTATATGAGATGTGGCTGCCTATAGAATGATCAATTGATGTAAACTATGAACAGGAATTGACTAAGAACGAGTTAGTAAAATGTTGAAAAGTGAAGAATTTCCCGATTGAACCTTTAGAATAGAAGAGATACAAATGATCCGTTGTGAGTCACGTGTGTAGTAGTAAGTGCAGGCTACTACGTGTACCAGATTGATAGGTCGCATGTGTAGTACTAAGTGCAGGATACTATGCGTACCTATTAACTTCGATCACATGTGTAGTACTAAGTGAAGGCTACTACGTGTATCAGATGGTTAAGTCACGTGCGTAGTACTAAATGCAGGCTACTACGTGTACCAGATGGTTAAGTCACGTGTGTAGTACTAAGTGCAGACTACTACATGTACCAGATTGATAGGTGACATGTGTAGTACTAAGTGCAGGCTACTATGCATACCCGTTAACTTCGATCATGTGTGTAGTACTAAGTGCAGGCTACAACGTGTGTCAGATGGTTAAGTCACGTATGTAGTAGTAAGTACAGGCTACTACGTGTACCAGATTAATAGGTCGCATGTGTAGTACTAAGTGCAGGCTACTATGCGTACCAGAGAGCTTCGGTTACAAGGGTGGTATATGCTTAGGCCATCGGGTATCTGTTATTATTCACTAAGTGAAAATACATATGTACATGACTATGTGATGAGTAAGTGCAAATATATCTATGTAAAAAGCTGTGAGCAATGTGCTCGATAGTTGAGCGAATCTTTTGGTGAGATAGAATGGAGTAATGAAATTATGTAAAAGTGAAATTTTGTAATAAAACAAATTTGGACAGCAATAGCTGTGTGACTTTGAAAAAACACCAAAAATGGTATAACTAGAATTAGAGGTTGAATAAGGTATGAAATTAAAGATTAATGAGCCTATTTTCTCATAAAAGAAATAGTGAAGGCAAAATAATTTCATACTCTGTGATAATTGAATTTTTGTGAGATAGGGTCAGAATGATTTTGGAATCCCCTGTTCTAATTTGAGAAGATCAATAAAAATTGTAAAAACATAATTATGGGTCATAATTTGTATGATTAAAATCCTTAATGAGTCTAGTTTCTAGAAAATTAGCGGTTCTCAATTTGGAGTCCCCTACCATGAGATAAATAATTTTTAGTGAAGAGAGGTCAGAACTGCCAGATAGTGAAATAGGGGTATATTTAATGAATAAATTGTACTTATTGGCTAGACCAAAAATTTTGAAAATTTTATGGTAAGATGATATATGAGTATAGTTTTAGAGAAAATTATTAGATATTAATTTTGAGTTTGATAGCTCTAGATATAAATAAATTAATAACAATGACTCGAGAAAATAACATGACCAGAAAATCAGCAAAAATGTAATTATGATTACATTTTCATGGAATCATGTTGATAATTTGCTTATTATTTTCATATGGACTTACTAAGCTTTAAGCTTACTCCCTCCTTTCCATTTCCTTAGTGTTCTCAGGTCAGCTCGGGGTTGGAGACTGTCGGAGGTAGCATCACACTATCAAGCCAACAACCCTAGAGTATTGTCATATGTGTATTAAATACTTTCAAGTGTGTGGCATGTATAAGGAGTAGTTTTTATGTTAGATGTTGTTATGATTAGCCAAATGTATCAGTTTATATTGATTTATTATATATGGCCATTAGATGTGGCTTAAATGGTTATGGCTTGTAAGCCTAATTATGCTTGCTATGTGTTAATGTTTGTGATGTGTTTATAATTGGTTGTTAAGGATGATTAGTATAACACATGTACATGATAAAAGCTCTAAGGCCATTCGAGGTGGTCGTGGCCAAGGAATGAATGTGTGGCATGGTAGTAAGTTGATAATGATTGAATATGGAAAATTGTAGAATGTAAATTGGAATGTCTAACTTGGTGTAACATAAGTATAGGTAATAAACACATGTATGACAACATGTAAATGCTTTAACGGAATTTTACTAAAGGATGATTAACCATTAAATTGATGTTATAAGGTGTGTCTATAATGTGTATAAGTATGGGAGAGAATTAAGGACAACATAAGGCTTGGAAAATAGCCTAAGTGTTGGCTACACCGCAAAGACACGACCATGTGTCTCAGCTGTGTGGAGGACATGGCCTAGCACATGGGCATGTGGCTTGGCTGTGTGGATCAATTTGTTTTGCTGGCGTCATAAACAGAGAGTTACACGGCCTGAGGACACGAGCGTGTTGAAGACATACGAGCGTATCCCTATGTCCACACGGGCGTGTGACCCTATTTCATAAAAATTTCTCTAAGTTTTCCCAAGGCTTTCTAAAGTCCTCGGTTTAGTCCCGAACCACCCTAATGTATGTTTTAGGCATCGAAGGCCTGTATAAGGGACGATCTACATGTGTTTGAAAAATTTTAACTTGGATGAAATTTTATGTGTCGGTTTTGCATGTTTGTGAATGTTTAAGTCTGGTAACGCCTCGAACCCTAGCATGTGAATGATGTGTGGATGTCTTATTTTTGACTGAATTGGTTGAATATAATTTCCTGGATTGGTGTTATGTTTTTTTGTGTAGGTGTGTGGATGGAAGGGTGACAAAATGGCTTGGGCAATAGCCTTGTTTTTTCCACACGGGTGGACACACGGGCGTGTGTCTTGGTCGTATGTGACCAACGGATTGCCCCATGGGCGTATGTTCTAGCTTTGTGTCCCCTGAACCTTAATTCTTGCAAAACAGAATGCTTAGAATTGAGACACGGGCGTGTGTCTCGGCAGTGTGGATGACATGGCCTCAGACACGGGTGTGTGCCCTGGGCGTGTGAAGTCTGCACCTATTTTATGAAAAATTATGAAAATTAAATCGACCACACAGCCTAGCACACGAGTGTGTGACTTGGCCGTGTGCCTTCAATATGCTATTGGGTGACAAACAGAGAGTTACACGAGTTAGGGACACGGGCGTGTGTGATCACACGGCCTGCCCACACGGGCGTGTCCCAAGCCACACGGGCGTGTGGCTCTTAAAACATGAAAATTTTTCTAAGTGTTGTGAAATTTTCTAAAGTTCTCAGTTTAATCCCGAACCGCTTCCAATGCATGTTTTGGGCCTCGCAGGCTCGTTTTAGGGATGATATGAATGTTGTTAAAAATTTTTAATTTTGGATGGAAATTTACGTCTCAATTTTGTATGATTGTTTCTGTATAAGTCCGGTAATGCCTCGTACCCTATTCCGGCATTGGATACGGGTAAGGGGTGTCACATTTAATGGTATCAAAGGTAGGTTTAGTCGATTATCAGACTAACATAGCGTGTGTAAAAGTCTAGCTATACATGCCATAAATGAACTGTGATAGTGTGATGAATCCTGACAAGTTTGAATTGTCTTTTCATATAGTAAATGGATCTCAATCGAGCTTATGCTAATAACATTGAAAGTAATATGCCAGCTCCCGCTCAAGGGGCAGCACCATCTGATAGTAGACCCTCAATGATTAGTCAATGAGAAGGGGTAGGCAAGCCTTTTTCCATATGATGAATGAATGGTATACGGAGTTTGTTTGAACAAATCCAAATTGTAACAGCCAGATTTTGGGCCTAGTCGAAATAGTGGTTTCAGAACCACAAATTCGAGGTTAGAGAAATTATTTTTATATTATTTTATGTGTTATAGTATGATTATACGAGTTTTTAAAATTTTTGGTGAATTAATTTTAGTGATTTCATGCTTAATTTTGAAAAAGGACTAAATCGCATAAAGTGCGAAAGTTTTGGTCTACTAGCTAAATGTGTCAAATAGCTATGAAACATTAAAGTAGAGGTCCTTATTGAGTAAATGGACCAATAAAATGTTAGTGGCTGGACATGAAGCCTTAATTCATGGAATGGTCAAAGGTTAGGTGACTTAATTTATAATAAAATAATAAATCTAAAAGCTAGCTATCATCTTTTTCATTCCTTCTCTTTTTCATGAAAGCACTTAAAAGGATCGTTTTGTGAAGTTTATAAAATAGGTTGCAAATGTGTGAAATAATTGAAATTGTGAGATGGTATAGGTTTAAAGTAGTCTCAGTTAGGTTTGGTTAATGTGGAAATTCGATGGAAATCGTTTTACTTGCCTAAGGGCAAAATCATAATTTTGAGAAAGTTTAAGGGCAAAACAGTCATTTTGTTAAAATAAAAATTTTGGAATGTCTTGATTTATGTGATGATTAAGTAAATAAATTTTGTCATTATAGATTAAGAAATACGGCATCCAGACTTAGACCAGGGGAAAACCAAGCTAGTGGACTAAATCAAACCGATCGCCCATATTTTATATACCGAGGTTGCACGTAAATATCATAATTCTATTGTTATTATGCATTAAATAATTGATATTGCATATGAAATGTTTGATTTTGTTATGAATATGCATGACGAGATTTGATGTGGTAAAACTCCTAGTTGAACTGTAGGAATAGATCGGATATCCATTCCGTGATACTAAGATTGTGTAAGCCAGTGTAAGACCATGTTTGGAACATGGCATCGACATTGTTATGAGAGTTAGTGCAAGACCATGTCTGGGACATGGCATCGGCCTCAATATGTGAGCCAGTGTAAGACCATATTTGGAACATGGCATCGGTATTGTTATGAGAGCTAGTGTAAGACCATGTCTAGGACATGGCATCGGTCTCAATATGTGAGGCTGTGTAAGACCATGTTTGGAACATAAGACCATTTTTAGAATAGGGCATCGGCATTAATATATGAGAGCCAGTGTAAGACCATGTCTGGGACATGGCATCGGCATCTTACCCTTTTGTATGAGGCTTATCGGGTATCCTTTAGTATTCCTACTGGTTCAACGGATGATTTAAAGATTATGTCGCGATTGAGAAAAGTTATGGTTATGTTGCAAGTGGTACATGTACCTATATGAAACTCATGAGAATGAGCTCGGGTTGTGTATATGAGTAGTAAGGATTAAAATGAGTAAGTTATGTCTATGGTCATTTAAGAATATTGTGCAAGTGTACAATACGTTATGAGTATGATATTACTTGGTAAAGTGTTGTTAATTATTTACATGAAACTTACTAAGCTTTATGCTTAATCTCTCTCTTTTCTATTTTCTTATAGCATCGCCAAGCTAGCTCGGGGATCAAAGGAAGTTGGAGGCTCGATCACACTACCAATCAGAACATTTGGGTATAGTTAGATTTATCATTTTGAGTATGGCATGTATAGGGACTTAATCCTTTTGTGAAGTGTCCTGTGGGTTTAGCCATAAGTGTTGGCTCATATTGATGTGATATTGGCTAATATTGACTTCTGCTAAATGCAATTGATGAGAAGTTTCATGGATGTGGTTCTTGTATGGTTTGTGTTGATAAGTAGGAGATGTTGTATGTGATAGAAAATAGCTTGCAAATGATGTGTATATGCCTTGGTATTAGCTGATATGGTCATGTGTCTATGTATTATTAGTACTGTTTGATGTTTTGTAGGTTGGTGTAAGTAAGGGTGACAAAAAGGCTTGGTCAATAGCCTTGTTTTTATCCACACGGGTAGACACAAGGGCATGTGTCTAGACCGTGTGTCACACACGGTCTGCCCCATTGGCGAGTAGTCAGGCCGTGTGTCCCTTGCACCTAAATTTGGGAAAACAAATTGCCCAGTAGTAACCACACAGGAGGAAACACGGCCGTGTGTCTAAACCGTGTGGAGGACACGGCCGTGTACATGGGTGTGTGCCCCTAAATGGACTGATGACGTCAGAAACAGAATGTCAAGGTTCTTTACATGGGGGCGTGTCATGGCCGTGTGAGGGACACGTGCCATGGACAAGGGTGTGTGCCAGGCCGTGTCAAGACCCCTATAGGTTCGAATTGAAAAATAAATCAGCACGAGCTAGGGACACGGGCATGTCCCGATATATTCAGGCCGTGTGAGCTACACAGGCTTTCAACGTGGCCATGTTAAGAGGACACATGGGCGTGTCGCCTTCCCACACTGGGGTGTGCCCCTGTTTACATTAAAAAATTTTCAAAATTTTTTAAAGTGTGTAATTTATTCCTGAATCGTTTCCAAAGTGTGATTTGGGCCTCGTAGGTCCATATTTGGGATGTTGAAAGGAATTTTGAAAGTTTTAAAATTTGAGCGAAATTTTTATGACTCGAAAATGTTTGTATGCATGTGTTTAAGTCTAGTAATTCCTCGTATCCTATCCCAGCGTGGGATACAAGTAAGGGGTGTTTCATTTAGTGGTATCAGAGCTATGGTTTAGCCGATTCTTGGACTAACCTAGCGTGTGTATGAGTCTAGCTATACATGCCATAAAAGTAATATGATAGTGTGACAACTCCTAACGAAGTTAAATTATGTTTTCATACAGTAAATGGAGCCTGATGGAGCAGTGGCGGATAATATAGAAAGTAATGCATCGGCTCTAGCTAAATGGATCACGCCAGTTGAAAGTGGGCCCGTGACACTTAGTCAGGGCGGAGGGGCTAAAGAAGCCTTCCTTTACATGATGAGTGCTTGATATTCGAAGTTTGTTCATACAAATCCGAACACTCCACCTCCTCCACCCCCTCCAATCCCTCAACCTACCTCTGTGGCTCCCCAAGTGGTGGAAATGATTAAAAGGGAAAAGCCTCCGGTTGATAGAATTCAAAAGCAAAGGGCTGAGGAATTTCAAACCAATATTGATGATGACCTAGAAAGGGCATAATTCTGGCTTGAAAATACCATCAAGGTATTCGATGAGCTATCTTGCACACCTGAAGAGTGCATGAATTGTGTGGTGTCACTCTTAAGAGACTCGACTTGTCACTGGTGGAAAATGCTCGTATCGGTTGTACCGAGGGATAAGGTAACTTGGGACTTTTTCTAGGAAGAGTTTCGTAAAAAGTATATTAGCCAGAGATTTATAGACCAGAAAAGAAAGGAATTTTTTGAGTTAAAGCAAGGCCGAAAGGCAGTAACAGAGTATGAGCGTGAGTTTGTGAGGTTCAACAAATACACTTGGGAGTGCATATCCACTGAAGCCATCATATGTAAGAGGATTGAGGATGGATTAAACGAAGACATCCGACTATTAGTTGGTATTCTAGAATTAAAGGAGTTTGTGGTACTTGTTGAGAGAGCTTGCAAGGCTGAAGAATTGGCCAAAGAAAAAAGAAAAGCTAATATTGAGTCTTGTGACTCAAAGAAAGGACAGATAGGGAAATCATTTCAATCCTCGTCTAAGAAATCAAGAGAGTTTAATACTCGGTCCAATGCTTCAGTTGGATTCTCGAATAGAAATAAGAATAATCAGTAGACAGTGTCTAAAGCTCAAACCACTTCTATCGTGAGTGTTGGTAGTGCTTGACTGAACAGACCAGAATGTTCACAGTGCAGTAGCCATCATTTTGGCGAGTGCCAAGGAAATGAAAGAGGCTATTTCAAATGTGAGTCCCTAGAGCATTTTATTCGTAGTTATCTCGAGATGGTCGAGAAAGATAACAATCAAGGTGTGAGATCGGATAATGCTCCTTCTAAGAGTATACCACAAAAGAACCCGAGAAATGGGGCTAGTAGCAGAGGTGCACCTAGAGATTCCACCGTGAGGTCTGAGGGTCGAGCACCTGCAAGAACTTATGTCATTTGCGCTCGCGAAGAGGCATCATCACCGGATGTGATTATGGGTACTTTTTCTCTTCATGATATTTCTGTTGTTGCTTTGATTGTTTCGGGGTCTACCTATTCGTATATTTGCATGAAATTGGTGTCTAGTATGAATATGCTTGTTGAGTCTACAGACTTTGAGATAAAAATGTCAAACCCATTAGGCAAGCATGTAATAATTGACAAAGTGTATAAAAATTGTCCTTTGATGATTAGAGGTCATTGTTGTCCGGCTAACCTTATGCTACTACCGTTTGATGAATTTGACCTAATTCTTGGCATGGATTGGTTGACTATTCATAACGTGTTAGTAAACTGTGGTAGTAAGTTTATTGAACTAAAATATGAAAATGGGGATATTATTCAGGTTGAATCAGGTGAGCAGGATAGCTTACCTATACTGATTTCTTCTATGACCGCTGAGAAATACATGAGAAAAAGGGTATGAGTCCTATCTTACATTTGTGTTGAATACCCAAGATTCAAAAGTAAGGATTGAGTCAGTGATTGTGGTATGTGAGTACTTGGATGTGTTTCCGGAAGAGTTGCCTGGATTGCCTCCAACTAGGGAAGTCGAGTTTGGTATTGAGTTAGTCCCTGGTACTGCGCCTATATCGATTGCCCCGTATAGGATGGCACCATTGGAGTTAAAAGAGTTGAAGGTCCATCTACAAGAGTTAATGGATAAGAGTTTTACGAGACTGAGCTATTCTCCGTGGGGTGCTCCAGTACTTTTTGTGAAAAGGAAAGACGGGTTGATGAGGTTATGTATAGACTACAAATAGCTGAACAAGGTGACTGTGAAGAACAAGTATCCTTTTCCAAGGATCGTTGATCTGTTTGACCAATTGAAAGGAGCCACAGTGTTTTCTAAGATAGACTTAAGGTCTGGCTATTACCAGCTAAGAGTTAAGGAGCAAGATGTACCAAAAACCACATTTCGGATAAGATACGGGCACTATGAGTTCCTACTGATGCGCTTTGGCTTGACAAATGCACCCACCGTGTTTATGGATTTGATGAATCGTATTTTCCAACCGTACTTGGATATGTTCATTGTTGTTTTTAGTGGTGATATATTAATTTATTCTTGTGATGAGAGTGAGCACGCGGAGCATTTGAGAACTGTTTTGCAGACTTTAAGAGATAATCAGTTGTACTCCAAGTTTAGTAAAAGTGAGTTTTGGCTCCAAGAGGTCGGATTCTTAGGACACATCATGTCGGGTGATGGAATTAGTGTTGACCCGAGTAAGATCTCGGCTATTGTTGAGTGGAAACTATCGAGGAATGTATCGGAGATTAGAAGCTTTCTAGGATTAGTAGGTTACTACAGACAATTCGTTAAAGGATTCTCTATGATTGCTACTCCGATGATGAGGTTGCTACAGAAAGATGTCAAGTTCGAATGGACGAAAAAATGCGTTCGAGAAACTAAAGGCGTTGTTGACTAAAGCTCTAATTTTAGTGCAACCAAAAACTAGAAAGGAATTCGTAGTCTATAACGATGCATCCTTGAATGGATTAGGATGCGTGCTTATACAAGAAGGTAATGAAATATGGTATGCCTTGAGACAACTGAAGCCGCATGAGAAAAACTATCCTACACACGATTTAGAACTAGCAGCCATTGTCTTTGCATTGAAGATTTGGAGACACCAATTGTACGACGAGAAATGTCAGATATTCACTGACCATAAAAGCCAAAAGTACTTAATAGCTCAAAAGGATTTGAACCTATGGCAACGAAGGTGGCTAGAGTTGATAAAATATTACAAGTTGGTAATTAAATATCACCAGGGAAAGGCGAACGTGGTCGCGGATGCATTGAGTAGGAAGTCATTGTTTTTCTTGAGAGCTATGAATACTTAGCTGTCTTTAATCGAGGATGGTTCGATTCTAGCAGAGTTTATAGCTAGACCAATGTTTCTTCAAGAGATTTTTGAAGCTTAAAAAGGTGATAAAGATTTGCAAGCCAAGATGGCTCAATGTGGGACAGTTAACGAATCAGATTTTCTGATTAGTACCGACGATTGTTTGATGTTCTGGGATAGGATCCCTGTACCTAAAACTGATGAGCTTATTCAGAAAATTTTGCAAGAGGCACATAGTGGTTGCTTGTCTATCCATCTGGGTAGTGTGAAGATGTACCATGACTTGAAGAAAAAATGTGTTGGTGGTCGGGGATGAAAAGAGACATTTCAAAATTTGTTTCTAAATGCTTAATTTGCCAGCAAGTAAAAGTCGAACACCAAGTACCTTTGGGTTTACTTCATCCTATCATGGTTACCTAGTGGAAGTGAGACCATATTACTATGGATTTTGTGTTTGAGTTGCCTTTGACGCCAAGGAAAAAAGATGTTGTATTGGTTGTGGTTGATAGGTTAACAAAGTCAACTCGTTTTATATTGGTGTGTACGGACTTTCACTTGAGAAGTTGGCTGATTTGTACGTTTTTGAATTTGTGAGACTTCACGGAGTGCCCTTGTCGATTATTTCAGATAAAGATCTGAGGTTTACCTCTCGATTTTGGAAAAAGTTATAAGAAGCTTTGAGGACAAAGTTGAATTTTAGCACGGCTTTCCATCTGCAAACCGACGGTCAGTCAGAGAGAGTAATTCAAATTCTTGAAGACATGTTGCGGTGTTGTGTCCTTGAATTCCAAGGAAATTGGGAAAGGTATTTACTGTTGGTAGAGTTTTCCTACAACAATAACTATAAGTCGAGTTTGAAAATGGTGCCTTATGAGGCTTTGTATTGGCGAAAGTGCTGAACGCCCTTGTATTGGACCGAACTCAGAGAAAATTAGATTCACGGGTTGACTTAGTCAAAGAGACTGAATAGAAAGTAAAGGTAATTCGTGACTGTTTGAAGGCCGCTTTGGATAGACAGAAATCCTACGCAGATTTGAAATGAAAAGAAATTGGGTTTCAAGTCGGTGATAAGGTGTTTTTGAAATTATCTAGTGGAAGAAAGTCCATAGATTCGGTAAGAAAGGAAAATTAAGCCCAAATTCTATTGGACTTTATGAGGTGACTGAGAGAATTGGACCGGTAGCTTATCGACCAGCCTTGCCATCCAAGTTAGAGAAGATCCATAATGTTTTCCATGTGTTGATGTTGCGCTGTTACCGTTCTAACCCTTTACACATTCTTTCACCAACAGAGGTTGAGATTCGATCAGACATGACTTATGGTGAAGAGCCGGTTAAAATTTTAGCTCAGGAGTATAAGAAATTGAGAAATAAGAGTATAGCACTTGTGAAAGTATTATGGCATAGACATGGGGTATAAGAGTCCACATGGGAGCCCGAGGAGACTATGAGGGACCAATACCCAAATCTTTTCATTGGTAAGATTTTCGGGGATGAAAATCCCTAAGGGGGAGAATTGTAACAGCCTAATTTTGGGCCTAGTTGGAATAGTGGTTTTGGAACCACAAATTCGAGGTCAGAGAAATTATTTTTATATTATTTTATGTGTTATAGCATGATTATACGAGTGTTTGAAATTTTTGGTGAATTAATTTTAGTGATTGCATGCTTAATTTTGAAAAAGGACTAAATCGCATAAAGTACAATAGTTTTGTTCTACTA
The DNA here is from genome assembly GCF_007990345.1 of Gossypium hirsutum. Classification (NCBI taxonomy): domain Eukaryota; kingdom Viridiplantae; phylum Streptophyta; class Magnoliopsida; order Malvales; family Malvaceae; genus Gossypium; species Gossypium hirsutum. The sequence continues at coordinate 42,307,991 of NC_053427.1, forward strand.
GCTAAATCTGTCAAATAGCTATGGAACATTAAAGTAGAGGTCCTTATTGAGTAAATGGACTAATAAAATGTTAGTGGCTGGACATGGAGCCTTAATTCATGGAATGGTCAAAGGTTAGGTGACTTAATTGATAATAAAATAATAAATCTAAAAGCTAGCTATCATCTTTTTCATTCCTTCTCTTCAACACCGAAATTTTCAGAAAAATGGGGGGGTTTGAGAGCTCAAAATTTCAGGAACTTCTATCCCATACAAGTAAGTGATCTTGATGATCTTTCTTGACGATTTTTGTATTTTTGGGACCCTTGTAGTATAAGCTAACTAATAAGGGGACTATTTTGCAAAATGGTTGAGAGTCTAGGGTGTTTCCATGAGAGTATTCATGTTTTTTTTCTAAATTTTTATAGAAGAAAATGAACCATGGTTGTTATATAAACAACTTTTGTGAAGTGGTTTTCATGAAAACACCTAAAAGGATCATTTTGTGAAGTTTATATAATAGGTTCCAAATGTGTGAAATAATTGAAATTGTGAGATTCTATAGGTTTAAAGTAGTCTCAGCTAGGCCTTGTTAATGTGGAAATTCGATGAAAATCATTTTACGAGCCTAGGGGAAAAACAGTAATTTTGTAAAACTCTAAGGGCAAAACGGTTATTTTTTCCAAAGTAGGAATTTTCGAATGTCTTGATTTATGTGATGATTAAATAAATAAATTTTATCATTATAGATCATGAAATACAAAATCCAGACTTAGACCGGGGGAAAACCAAGCTAGTCGACTAAATCAAACCAGTCGCCCATATTTTGTATATCGATGTAAGTTGCACGTAAATATCACAATTGTATTGTTATTATGCATTAAATAATTGATATTGCATGAAATTTTTTATTTTATTATGACTATGCATGACGAGATTTGATGTGGTAAAACTTTCGGTTGAACCGTAAGAATAGATTGGATATCCCTACCGTGATACTAGGGTTATGTGAGCCAGTGTAAGACCATGTTTGGAACATGGCATCGACATTGTTATGAGAGCTAGTGTAAGATCATGTTTGGGACATGGCATAGGCCTCAATATGTGAGCCAGCGTAAGACCATGTTTGGAACATGGCATCGGCATTGTCACGAGAGCTAGTGTAAGATCACGTTTGGGATATGGTATCGCCCTCAATATGTGAGCCAACGTAAGACCATGTTTGGAGCATGGCATCGACATTGTTATGAAAGCTAGTGTAAGACCATGTCTGGGACATGGCACCGGCCTTAATATGTGAGGTAGTGTAAGACCATGTTTGGAACATGGCATCGGTATTGTTATGAGAGCTAGTGTAAGACCAAGTCTGGGACACGGCATCGGCGTCAATATGTGATCCAGTGTAAGACCCTATTTGGAACATGGCATCGGTACCGATATATGAGAGCTAGTGTAAGACCATGTCGAGGACATGGCATCGACATCTTACCCTTTTGTATGAGGCTTATCGGTTATCCTTTAGTATTCCTACTGGTTCAACGGGTGACTTAAAGATTATGTCGTGATTGAGAAAAGTTATGATTATGTTGCAAGTGGCACAGGTACCTACATGAAACTCATGAGAATGAGCTCGGGTTGTTTATATGAGTAGTAAGGATTAAAATGAGTAAGTTATGTCTATGGTCATTTAAGAATCTTGTGCAAGTGTACAATACGTTGCGAGTATGATATTACTTGGTAAAGTGTTTTTAATTATTTACATGTAACTTACTAAGCTTTATGCTTACTCTCTCTGTTTTCCATTTTCTTATAGCATCGCCAAGCTGGCTCGGGGATCAAAGGAAGTTGGAGGCTCGATCACACTATCAATCGGAACATTTGGGCATAGTTAGATTTATCATTTTGAATATGACATGTATAGGGACTTGGTTTTTTTGTTAAGTGTCATGCTGGTTTAGCCATAAGTGTTAGCTCATATTGATGTGATATTCATTTTGTATAGGCCATTGATGTTGGCTAATATTGACTTTTACTAAATGCAATTGATGAGAATTTTTATGGATGTGGTTGTTGTATGGTTTGTGTTGATAAGTAGGAGATGTTGTATGTGATAGAAAATAGCTTAGAAATGATGTGTATATGCCTTGGTGTTGGCTGATATGGTCATGCGTCTATGTATTATTAGTATTGTTTGATGTTTTGTAGGTTGGTGTAAGTAAGGTGACAAATAGGCTTGGTCAATAGCCTTGCTTTTGTCCACACGGGTAGACACACGGGCGTGTGTCTAGGCTGTGTGTGACACACAGTCTTACCCATAGGCGTGTAGTCAGGTCGTGTGTCTCCTGCACCTAAATTTGGCAAAATAAAATGCTCAGTAGTAACCACACGAGCAGAGACACGACCGTGTATCTCAACAGTGAGGACACGGCCTAGTACATGGGAGTGTGCCTTGGCCGTGTGCCCCTAATTGGTTGATGATGTCAGAAACAAAATGTTAAGGTTTTTGTACACAGGCTGAGAGACGAGTGTGTCATGGCCGTGTGAGGGACACGGGCCATGTACACGGACGTGTGCTAGGCTGTGTAAAAACCTTTGTAGGTTCGAATTGAAAAATAAATCTATACGAGCTAGGGACACGAGCGTGTCTCGATATGTTCAGGCCGTGTTAGCCACACGGGCCTTCAACATGGCCATGTTAAGAGGACATACGGGCGTCTTCCCTTGTTTACATTGAAAATTTTTCTAAATTTTCTAGAGTGTGTAATTTATTCCCGAACAGTTTCCAAAGTGTGATTTGGGCCTCATAGGTCCATATTAGGGATGTTGAGAGGAAGTTTGAAAGTTTTAGAATTTGAGCGAAATTTTATGACCTGAAAATGTTTGTATGCATGCGTTTAAGTCTAGTAACGCCTCGTACCCTGTCCCGATGTGGGATACGGGTAAGGGTGTTTCATGAATGTCCAACCTTATCCACCCCCACCTATTCCTCGATCGGTTCTCGTAGCTTCACAAGGTATGAAATTTCTAAGAATGAACAAACCCCCAGTTGATAAGATTCGAAAGCATGGGGTTGAATATTTTAGAGCTACTGTGGATGACAATCCCAAGAAAGCAAAGTTTTGGCTCGAAAACCCCATCAAAGTATTTGATGAGCTGTCTTACACACCAGATGAGTGTTTAAAGTATGCCATCTCACTTCTAAGAGATTCTACATATCACTGGTGGAATACACTGGTATCGGTGGTACCAAGAGAGCGTGTTACATAGGAATTCTTTCAAGAGAAGTTCCAAAAGAAATACATTAGCCAGTGGTTCATCGATCAGAAACGTAAGGAATTTCTTGAGTTGAAACAGGGTCGAATGTCAGTAACAAAATATGAACGAGAATTTGTCAGACTTAGCAAATATGATAGAGAGTGTGTTTCCACCAGGGCTATCATGTGCAAGAGATTTGAGGATGGATTGAATGAGGATATTCGTGTGTTAATTGGGATCTTAGAATTGAAAGAATTTGTAGTATTAGCCGAGTGAGCCTGTAAGGACGAAGAGTTGAATAAAGAAAAGAGGAAAGCTAATTGTGAAACTAAAGATTCGAGGAAAAGACCGATGAGTATGTCATTTCCATCTCATTCAAAGAAATCTAAAGAAATGTATTCCCGCTCAAATGTATCAGCTGGGTATTCTCACAGAGACCGCGGGAAAAAATACTCGAGTTTTATATCTCAAGCCACTTCAATGGCAAGTGTGGATAATTTGAGGCCTAACAGACCTGAATGTCAACATTATGGCAGACGTCATCCCGGTGAGTGTAGAATAAATGACCGGGCTTGTTTCAACTGTGGCTTTCAAGAGCATTTTATCCGATATTGCCCTGAAATGGCTAAGAAAAAAAATTTAGAGTACGAGGCTGAGCAATACTACTAATAGGGGTAGGCCACCGAGGAATACTGAAAATGGAGCTAGTAGTAAAGGTTTGATGAAAGAAACTGCTGTGAGATCTGAAGTTCAAGCATCTGTTAGAGCCTATGCCATCTGTGCTTGCGAAGAAGCAACATCTCCCGATGTTATCACTGGTACTTTTTTCTCTCTATAATACTAATGTAGTTGCATTGATTGATCCTAGATTGACCCATTCTTATGTTTGTGTAAAATTGGTGACTATTAAGAGCTTGCCTGTTGAGTTTATTGAGTTTGTGATTAGAGTGTCAAACCTTTTAGGCAAACATGTATTAGTTGATAGAGTTTGCAAGAATTGTCTCTTGATGATTCGAGGTCATTGTTTTCCAATGGCTAATCATTACCAAGCATTTCCATACCACTCAATAACCATATCATAAGACCATATATACAAAACGATTATAATGTTATACATGCCATATTCAAAATGTACAAGCCATTATGCCAAGATGGTATACAGATAGTGTGAACAAGCCTCCGACCGTTCCCGATTTCCGATCTGGCTTATCAAAGCTACAAGGAATAAAAAGGAGGGAGTAAGCATAAATGCTTAGTAAGTTCACATGCAAATAGCAAGTAACATAACCATATAAGCGAACATAAAACATCATTTGCATAATCGTCACCAAGACATTCATATCATATTTTCATTTATCATCTTACCATATTGTTCTTATATTGAGTTTTCAACCCGAGGGTTAAGTACATACCTGTTCAAAGTATCCATTTCACAACACTTACCAATACACCCCTTTCATCTCGAGTATTCATCCATTTGAGTAGAACTTTACCCATTGAACACATCGGAATATAATTCGGATACATGGAAAGTTTGCATATAAGTGCCACATATGTAGCCAAGCTACCATGTAACCCGCCCATAAGCGAACTCAGACTCAACTCAACGAGCTCTGATGCCTAGTTACATCTCACGAACTCGAACTCAACTCAACGAGTTTGGACATTCGCATCCATAAATGAACTTAGACTCAACTCAATGAGTTCGGATGCCCACATATCCCAGTGACATGTCACTTGTATCCTAATCCATTCCTAAAGTTCAACGGGACCTTTTCCCAATCATGTGTCTCAACCATCTTCTACGGAATGCCGATACCGATACTCGGTAGTATTTCACATTTTCCAAGTATATCACATAATTTGACATATTATCAAACAATTATCACAAGTATAATATTTCATAATAATTATCATATCATTTAAATAACATTAAAATATTTAAAATAATAACTATGTTACCAACATTTACATATGAACTTACCTCGTATGCGAAAATGGCTACTTTTACCATTTCGTCCACAACTTGGTATTTTCCCCATTTTAGCCCGAATTTCAGTTTTCCTTGCTCTATCATTTAAAATATAGTCTAATTAGGACTCACATTATTCAAATTGACCCAAAATCATATTTTGGCAAAATTTCAGTTTCCCCCTAAACTTTTGCATATTTACACTTTTGCCCCAAAGCTTGTAAATTAAACTTCGGCCTATTTTCTTATGTTTTATGACATGCTAATCATTTTTCCCTTCTATAGCAACATCAAATTCTCACTCTAACATGTACTTATGAACATTAGGTATTTTTACCGATTATGTCGTTTTACTCATTTTTACATAAAATCACGTAGCAAAAGTTGTTTAACACAATTTCAAGTTTCATATTCTACCATAAAACATCAAAATAAACACATTTCACCTATGGGTATTTTTCCAAATATGAACCCTAGCTTAAATTATTGCTAGAATAAGCTAAATCAAGTTACCGGGACTCCAAAAACGTAAAGAACATTAAAAACGAGGCTAGAACGGGCTTACAATTGAGCTTGGAAGCTTGAAAAACCTAGCCATGGTTTATCCTTGCTATATTCAGCCATGGGGTTGAAGATGGACACATTTGGGTTTTAAAATTGTCTTTTAATTCATTTTACCCCTAAATGACCAAAGTGCCCTTTTTACTATTCTTTAAATTTTTACCCTTCCAAGCCCATTTTTGTCCAATTTTTTTTTAAAATTGGTCAAATTACTCTTTAAGGACCTCTAATTAATAATCTATTTCAATTTTATGCAAAATGCTTCTAGAATACAAGTTTTGCAATTTATTCAATTTAGTCCCTAATTTCAACTTAAGCACTTTATGCATAGAATTTCTTCACGAAATTTTCACACAATCATGAAATCATATCATAGACCTCAAAATAATTATAAAATAATTATTTCTATCTCATATTTGTGGTCTTGAAACCATTATTTCGACTAGGCCCAAAATCAAGATATTACAACTCTCCCCCCCTTTAGGGATTTTCCTCCCCGAAAATCTTACCGGAAAAATGGTCTTCACTTAGATTCCTCAATTTCATATTAAGTGCTGAAGAACTTTCACTCAGGCGATGCCTCCAATATATCTCTTTAATTTCTCATATATTCTGAAAGCTTACGAATTCATTTCTTAATTGTTCTTAAATTTTCAACCCTTCTCAGTTTCCCATGATATCATGACATAAAACCCGGATCTCAACTTGATTTAATGGAGACCTGAATTCTAAGAAATCCAACAATCAAAGAGACCTAAAATTCCATGAATCTGATGAGTAGGAATTCATTCAATACCGATATGATTTATAGATCTCGCCAAACATTTAACAATAGGATACATCACATTTTCCTCTTTCCGCCATGAAAATAATTATGATATGGCTTCAAGAATAATCCTTCTCATTTCTATCCCAATATCAACACTGACAAGGATAATTTTGATAGATTCCAATGTTCAGCTTTAACCCCTTTAACAACTCAGATTTCATGTAACATCGAATGCTCTAAACTATCACGTTACCTCACTGTCTTGAAACACATCACAATTCATACAACAGTATATTACTGAAAGTCAGGAAGTCTTTACTCAATGTAGACTAGTCTAGTTCAGACGCTTCGGTTACCAATATTCTCATCTATCCGAACTTTGTCAACATGTAATAAACTTTTCAGCTTTCACAAAATGAAAACCTTATCATTCGTAGTGACTTTAACTAATATCAAACTCTTTCTAATAAATATACACTTCTCATTCAGACTATTTACTCTTTTATCCGTACAAAATGGAATTCTATTATCAGACTTGGGAAAAATAATCCTGACATAATTGTCACATGAAATCTTTCAAATAAATAATTCACCATACCGACTGAAACTCGCGCTTTTATCACTTTTACCTTTACTGATGTCAAATCCTTACACAGAAATTAGAAAAAATCCCAATACTAAAATCACCACACTACCAATATCAAATTAGAAGTATAGTCATATTTGACATGATTATCACGAGCTGAAGAAAGCACTTCGAACATGAGTCTTAATTGAAAAATTATGGAACAAAGATAACAAGAAAACTGAATAAAGAAATCCAAGATAGAGAAACCCAGAATAAAGAAATCCAGAATAAAGAAACCCAAGATACGATACAATGCCGGAGAATCGAAAACCAAACTCAGAGAAAATATAGAATACCCCGATAATTCTTCAAAGAAAGAAAGTCCAAAAGAAAACATCATTTAATCCCACTGGAATCAAATATAACAAGAACAATATATCTTCACATACATATATATCAGATGAAGCATCAAGTAGAAGAAACAGAATCATAATATCATATGTATTTTCTCATCAATTCTTATCAGACGAAATGAAATAGAATACCCGATGAAATAGAGCAATATAAATTATAAACCAGTCAGACTACCAATGCTTTCATCCAACACCAGAATTAGAAGACATTCCCATATAATAAGAATTTCTTCAGAAGGTCAATAGCCATAGAAATATTTCTGAGAATGGGTAAACACATAAAACATCTCAAAAGAGACTGCTAAATCTGTTCAGTCATAACTGCCACACTCAGATTGTTCACATTTCAAATATCATTTCCCCAACTAGTTCTGCCGTCACAAATTTCATATTAAACCATTCACTAAAGAAGGCCAGTTCTGAATAAATTTCAATTTACACTTTTCTCAACCTTGCACCTGAGTAATTCTACCAAAGAGAATTCCTTCTCTAGCTGGGATAGTGCATAACTCCAATAATCTTTACGTCAATCCGATACTTTACTGGCTCTGACTTTACTTATCAGCTCATTTTCAATCTCTGATCATACTTATAATTATTCTATCACTGAACTCTTTGGGTTCTCAACCAGAAACTTATTCAATACAAATCTCATGAAATTCCATTATAAGTACCACTTCGGTAAGGGGGAGGGGTTGTAGGACCTCTGACTCGACTTTCTTATACATACACATATGACACAACTTCCATCATCATAGCAACATCATCAAAAATATGTCATTCATTCAGGCAATGCAATATTCATGTTGGCTTACACCAATTTTCCTATTGTCCCATTTAGACAATATACTTATGCATACATTCTATGTTTTCTAGATAGCTTTACTTATCCATTCATTTAATTAAATTAATTCATGCTCATGACATCATATAAGGCCAAACAAACATAGATATTTGCATTAAAATCACAACTTTCATTTCATGCATCATCATGTATATATCATTACAATCATATAATTCAGTCCAACAATTTAACATAGATAAGTTCATTTCATTATAATCCTTTATCTCATAAAAATTATATATCATTAACATTCATCAACATTGGACATCCAATCAAGAAAAGGACATTTTCATTCGTATCATAATATTATGACCTTTATTCATACCTCTACTACTTTCTATTTATTCCGTTCATCTTATCAAGTAAGCCACATACACTACATCATATGAGCATTAAGCAAATATGGATATTTATCACATATGTATCATAAACTTTTATTCATACTTTTCTAACCCGAGACTTATCATAATCATAATTTTACTCAAATACCTTCACATAACATTGAACATGGTCAGTGCAGCTCGGTTGGAGAGTACCCTATCTAAATAAGACGGTACATATACGCGTCGGAAGACATCACACTATCACAGATCAGTGGCATGTACAGCTAAACTTTTACACATGCTACGTTAGTCCGAGAACCGACTAAACCTGCTCTGATACCACCAAATATAACGCCCTATACCCGATACCGTTGCCAGAGTCAAAAACGAGGTGTTAACAGACTTAATTCATTACTTAAATAGCTCAAACAATTTATTTTTAAAATTTCCAATCAAGCTAGCAATCTGCGTCACAGTTGCTTAAAAATTCATATCTTGAGTTCCGAAACTAGAAATCCAATTTTATAAATTTTTCCTGAAAGTAGACTCATATATATATTTACAATTTTTTTCTAGAATTTTTGGTTGAGGAAATTAGTGTAGTTTATTAGTTAAAGTCTCCCCTATTTCAGGGTTTGACTACTCTGACCTCTGTGTATTACGAATCAGATATCTCCCTGTACAGAGTTTCAATGACTATGCCGTTTGTTTCTGATAAACCTAGACTCAATAAGAAATCTGTACATATAAAGAATGGCTTCTAATTATTTTTATAAAGTTTATGGTGAATTTTTAAAATAAAAATAGGGGATTTAGAGATTCCTCTGACCCTGTTCCACCAAAACTTAAATATCTCATAAAATATAACTCAATTACCTGTTTCTTTTCTTCCATTGAAAATAGACTCATCAAGCTTCGATTCCATAACTTATTCATTATTTAATTTCATTTCTACTATTTTTAGTGATTTTTCAAATTTACATTACTACTGCTGTCTGAATCTATTTTATGGTAAATTTTACCTATTTCATGGTTTCCATGGATTAGCTAACAATTTGACATACATAACACCAAATATGATCATGATTAGCCATTCCAATGGCTAATCATTACCAAGCATTTCCATACCACTCAATAACCATATCAGAAGACCATATATACAAAATGATTATAATGTTATACATGCCATACTCAAAATATACAAGCCATTATGCCAAGATGGTATACAGATAGTGTGAACTCGGACTCAACTCAACGAGTTCGGATGCCCACATATCCCAGTGACATGTCACTTGTATCCTAATCCATTCCTAAGGTTCAATGGGACCTTTTTCCCAATCATGTGTCTCAACCATCTTCTACGGAATGCCGATACCGATACTCGATAGTATTTCACATTTTCCAAGTATATCACATAATTTAACATATTATCAAACAATTATCACAAGTATAATATTTCATAATAATTATCATATCATTTAATTAACATTAAAACATTTAAAATAATAACTATGTTACCAACATTTACATATGAACTTACCTCGTATGCGAAAATGGCTACTTTTACCATTTCGTCCACAACTTGGTATTTTCCCCATTTTAGCCTGAATTTCAGTTTTCCTTGCTCTATCATTTAAAATATAGTCTAATTAGGACTCAAATTATTCAAATTGACCCAAAATCATATTTTGGCAAAATTTTAGTTTTGCCCCTAAACTTTTACATATTTACACTTTTGCCCCAAAACTCGTAAATTAAACTTCAGCCTATTTTCTTATGTTTTATGACATGCTAATCATTTTTCCCTTCTATAGCAACATGAAATTCTCAATATAACATGTACTTATGAACATTAGGTATTTTTACCGATTATGTCATTTTACTCATTTTTTCATAAAATCACTTAGTAACAGTTGTTTAACACAATTTCAAGCTTCATATTCTACCATAAAACATCAAAATAAACACATTTCACCTCTGGGTATTTTTCTAAATATGAACCCTAGCTTAAATTATTGCTAGAATAAGCTAAATCAAGTTACCGGGGCTCCAAAAACGTAAAGAACATTAAAAACGAGGCTAGAACGGACTTACAATTGAGCTTGGAAGCTTGAAAAACCCTAGCCATGGTTTCTCCTTGCTATATTCGGCCATGGGGTTGAAGATGGACACATTTGGGTTTTAAAATTGTCTTTTAATTCATTTTACCCCTAAATGACCAAAATGCCCTTTTTACTATTCTTTAAATTTTTACCCTTCCAAGCCCATTTTTGTCCCATTTTTTTTAAAAAAATTGGTCAAATTACTCTTTAAGGACCTCTAATTAATAATCTATTTCAATTTTATGCAAAATGCTTCTAGAATACAAGTTTTGCAATTTATTCAATTTAGTCCCTAATTTCAAATTAAGCACTTTATGCATAGAATTTCTTCACGAAATTTTCACACAATCATGAAATCATATCATAGACCTCAAAATAATTATAAAATAATTATTTCTATCTCATATTTGTGGTCTTGAAACAATTATTCCGACTAGGCCCAAAATTAGGATATTACATAAAAGGACGAGTTGTTATGTGGTCTTGGATTAAAATCATGTTAAGATTATATTCATCTTATAGAATGTTTAATAAGTTGTTATGTGTCTCAGCTATACAAAGTATAAAGGTTGTAAAATGAACCAAGTTCATAACCTACTAGTTAAATGACAAGTAAGATATATGTATAAGGTGTATTCGGTAATTCCTTACAGCTTGGAACAATGATATGTACTTATTATAATTTGAAAAATAGGTTTAGTTGATTAAAATAAATAGGGAGTACATGTGGAGCCTTTATTGATATTAAAATGGTTATTTTATAAATAACTTATATATATAAAATATTTGTATGCAGATGTGCATTTACTAAGTTTTTAACTTAAGTTTAAATGATAGAATTGTTATTATTTAAATGTTTAGTGTATTATTATTGATTATTTGTGAAATTAATTATGCCATAACTGTTAAGAGGTATAATATCTTGTAATATGACTTAAGTGGTTAAACTTGCACTTGTATAGAATTATTAAATAAAAGCTATAATTTTTTTAATTGTAGCATTTGATTACCATTAAGGTGATTAATCTGTGATTTGTAAATGTAACATGTTTATATTTAATTAGTTTTATGCCCTTCTTATATATATAAGATAAGGCTTGTGATAATATGTGAATGTTCGGAACTATGTGCATGTTCAGTAATGCCTTGCGACCCTAGTCCGGTGACGGATATGGGTTAGGGGTGTTACATATAGCCGTAGTGAAAGTGTTATGGAAATGACATGGGATTGAAGAGGCTACGTGGTAACCTAATGAGGCTATGAGAAAACAGTACCCAAACCTATTTCCTGGTAAGATTTTCGGGGACAAAAATTCCTAAAAGGGGGAGAGTTGTAATAGCTAGATTTTGGGCTTAGTCGGAACAGTGGCTTCGGGACCACGAATCCAATGTATTAAAACTTGTTTTTATTACATTTTCATGGTCTATAGTTTTATGGAATGATTTCGTGAAATTTCGTTCGAAAATTTTGATGTTTGAGCACTCAATTTAGCAAAAAGAACTAAATTGTAAAAAGTTCAAAAGTTAGGTTCTACATGCTAGAGGTGTCTGATTGTTATGAAATTTTAAATTGAAGGTCCTTAGACGGTAATTAGACCATTTTACTTTAAGTTGGACAAAAATAGACATGAGGTAAGAGAGTTTTAATGTTTTGAGAAAAGGGCATTTTGGTTATTTGGTAATTAAATGAATTAAAAACCAAAAGTCAAGCCAAAATTTAGTCCATCTTCTTCATGCTTGGCCGAAAATTAGAAGAGAAGCCATAGCTAGGGTTTGGCTACTTTCAAGCTCGATTGTAAGTCCGTTCTTGCCCTGTTTTAAATGCTCTTTACATTTTTAAGTCATTATCACTCGATCTATCTATTTCTTCCATTAATTTGAGATATGATTGAGGTCTAGGGTTTGACCATCTTAGACATGTGTGTATTTTGATGTCTAATGGTAGAAAAAGAGTGTTCGATGTATGATAAACAACTTTTGGTAGGTGATTTTTGATATTTAGCCTTTAGTTTTTCAGGTAGAAATGATTCGTCATCTGTTCTAACTAAAACTGAACTATTTTTCTTGTGGTGTATGCATTCTGGATTTAGGGTTAATTTAGGATATTGGTTTGCGCAAAATTTTCATGCCGTTTTATGATGTAATCATTCGTTAATACTCGGGTCGTATATTATGAATTTAACCTCTCGACTTTTTCTCTTTGAAATTGATTTCTCGTCCTTAACATGTGCATATAGTATGGACAATCTAGATAAATATTGTTTGGATTCTATGGGTTTTCTTGTCGCACCCCTACTGCGTGTTATTTTGTTCCTCTAAGTACACGGGCTACTCGCGGAAATATGGTTTTTTTCCAACGTCCACACATCAATACCAGGGAGCAAGAGGAGCAACCTCTATCTATTGAGACACGTTTAAGCCGAATTGAAGCTCAACTTGGAACAATGGAAAACCAAGTATCCACAATCCTTGACATCCTGCAAAGTCGTTACCCCCAACACCGACAACATCGTTAAAAGATATATGGGGAGTATTCTTAACTTTTCCTTTTACTTGTTATTTGGGCTGTTGTCTTTTATTTCATATGATACATGCTTGAGACAAGCATAGTTTAAATGGGGGGGTTGAAATAGTAAGTAAATGGTAAATATACATGATTTTTGCTGCATGTCTCTCTTTTGCATATGTTCAATCTTATGCTAGAATTATTCGATAGTTTATTTCTACATTGAGCCTCTAATCTCATTACTTACTCAATTTGGACAATTTGGAAAATTTTGAATTAAAGTGTTCAAAGTATCTAGATTCGTCGACATTTGTGTTTTAAGGTTGATATATGTAACTATATTTTCATATCAATTGGTTGTTTGAAAAAATATTTGCTTGTACATAAATAATTAAATAAAATGAATAAATAAATAAAGGCTCAAGTTATGAGTGAAAGTTTCGAAAACGTGACCGAATTGAGTAACCAGGATAGGGTGCTTGGGTTGTCATTTTATCTTACGTAAAAAGGTTTGAGCGACAAATCGATAACTTGCAAACATTCCGCTAACCGAGCCTTAAAAAAAAGACTGTTTGAACTGAGTAACCGAGATAGGGTGCTTGGATTGTCATCCTAGTTCGCTTAGAAAGATTTGACTGTGTCTAAAAATAATTTTAATGCGTAATTAATTAATAATGCCTTGCAAAATTTGGATTCAAAATCAATTTAGTGAAATGATTTAGTTCACATATTTCAGTTTTATGCCACTTGTTGATTAAACTATATATTCTGGATTACGCTTGTTTATTTTTGCCTATGTTGTTTCCATTGATTATGGATGCGAAAAATAGGCTCAATTTTTAATAAATTGTAGAATAATTTCTAATGTTTGAAGGAACAATATGCTTGAGGACAAGCATGAGCTAAGTAGGGGGATTTGATAACATGTTAATTTGCATGACATTTGGTGTTTAATTCGGTTTATTTCTGAATTAATCCCTGCTAAATTAGTGCTTTTATGTTTTAATCTTGTCAGGGATTCAATTGGGACATTAAGAGACAAAAATGAGCAGAAAATGACCAAATTGAAACACAATCAATAAAATGAGGCCGAATCAAAAATGTGGAGAAAGCTAAGGATTCATCAGAATTTTTAACTTTGTAAAAGCCAAAAATAGAAAAAAAAATCTTATTTTATTATTTTATTTTGATTTTATGTTAATAAATTTCATGTATATAAATAGGCCTTTAATGCACTTAGGAAAGACATCTAATTTTCCCATTTTGGTTTCAATTTGCAATTGAATTGGTGCGTAACATTCTGTTGTTTTGTTTCCAATTCTTGTTTCCTTTTCAAAATTCGTCTAATTACTTTCCAAGTCCTTTTCCTTCCTAACTTCCACCATCTTTCATACAAATCCAATCACCTTCCACAACCTACAAGCATGATTAAATCCATGCTACACTAAATTCCAACTTAGCTTTAGGCCGGTGTTCTTTCCGGTCAGGAACCGTGAGATACATATTCGTACTTAAAATCCTCCAATCAGTATTTATTTTTTCCTAAGTATCGGGATAGACAAATCATCCCTTAAAGTAACTCGATTTCAAGTCAAAGTGCAGGTTGGCTTGGAGTCGTGTTTGCTGACAGTTGGAGAAACGAGTCGGCCATGCTGTATTCAGATATCCGAGAACAAATCAAGGAAGAAGTCGTCGGGTTTAAACGACTCATGCGGCTGAGGTCGTTGATTCGAGTTGGGTTCTTCAGAGTGCGAGTATGTCGGAATCCTGAATAAAGAACATATGTATCTCAGTTAGATAATCGATAAGGGTTGGCTTACAGGTTGTACCCGGACCAGCTACGAGAGGAAGAATTGATGGTTAGGACGTTCTTAACTACTATAACCAACTTATTGTTTCGAGGAGAAGATCAATTTTCAAGTATTGATTCTTAAACTAGAATCTAATGAGTCTAGGGCTAAGGCTATTTATCTTTGATTACAAAATCCGAATTTAATTTCCAATTTATTTAATTATTTATTTATGTTGTTTCAATTATTTAGTTTCTAAACATTTCAAAACTCCCTTGATCTATTTGTTTATTTTTTAGTAGATTCGTTTGGAGTCGTGGGCACGACCTTTGCCACGACTTTCGACACGACAAACGTTCTGTTCATGAGATAAATGCAGAAGTTGATAATAACATCCGATCCTTGTGGACTGGATGCTACTACCACTCTATACTACTATTTAGAGTTATTTTTGTAGGAATTATTTTTGGTGGTTTCGATGCCCATCACTCCCTCCCTCCCTCCCTCCCCCACTGTCCCTCTCCCACTCTCTTAAGCTCAATTGAAACAATTTCAACAACAACGCAAAGGAAGGGAATTTCCTTCAAGATCATCATATAGGAACATAATTGCCTTATTTCCTGGTAATGTAATCAATTATGACCAAATAGAGATCATTTGTAAATTTTGAGGGTTAATTGATTATTATATTTTTTGAAAAGTATTTATATATTTTTTAAATTATGACTAAATTGATATAATATGTAAAATTTAAGGCCTAAACTTGTTATTATATTGACTTTTTTAACTGCCACGTTAGCTTGTCGTTTGTGATTTTAACGGGAGTGACCAAAATGACTGAACTATGTAGCATGGATGCTTAAATTGCAAACTCTTTTATTTTAAATACCTAAAATAAACATTTTTAATAGTTAAATAACTACCTATATAATTTACCATTAATTTTAACAATCCAACATACAATAAAAACAATTTTGACTAAATTTCTTTAAAGTTGTATTTTGGTAACATTAATGCATTTTACAATTTTATAAAAAGGTACTTAAACGAAAACTATATACTTTATTACCATAATTACATTCTCACACAAGCAACTTAAAAAAAGGAAACAACAAATGTACATTACGAGTCCGCACTAGTCATGCTAGAAAATAAAATTAACATTACAAGCTACCAAATATATTTCAACTTCATTTTATTGTTAGAATATAAATTAAAATTTCAATGAATTCAAAATACTAAATTAAATATTTCTGAATTTGATTCTTCCGTATTTGCAAGATATAAATATCCTTTATATATTAAATTAAATCACATCGTTCTTCACCCAATATTTTCGTTGAGACACCGAAAATAAGAGGTATTTTTATTTTTTATTTTTTTATTTTTAAATTTGCAGTCAGTTCAGTTTTACCTTCGTCACAGTACAATTTTCTTTTAAGCAAGGGAAACATCAAGTCTTACCATTGCCACAAAGCAAGGAAGAGATGCCTTTGGGATATGAATGGCAAAAGGTATTCCAATATATTAGTATCTTTTTCTTGGATTACATATTGTTTATACAATATTTATATAAAATAATAATACTGTAAATATTTTTTTAAAAAAAATTGTTAAATAAATTTCATAGGTTTTCAAATTTTGATTACGAAAAATATATATATATATTTTTTAAAACTTGAAGTGATTTATATGTTGTTTCAGACTAATTTTTTTTTAGAACTACATATTTTAAGATCAATAAATTTTTTTTAAAAAAGCACATAAAAATAAATCGTCAAATGCGTACAATGGATCTAAAAATCAGTAAACATAAAAAAAATATATATTCCTGTTAAAAAAGTAGTCAATTTCAAACAAAAAAAAGTCAAACTATTTTTATTGATAGAAAATATTTCAAATATTGTGCATTGATGAAATGTTCTTCCACCATATATATATATTGGGTTTTAGAAACCAAATAAACTCAAAATATTCTGCTTTGAAGAGATTATTTTTAATTTTCATTTTTTTATCTACAAATTTTAGAAAACCAAAATAAATTAAGTCTTGTGCTTTGATGAGATTTCCTTCCAATATTTTTAGGTGCTACATTAATTTTTATAACTCTTACACCAGAGAAGGATTTTCTTAAAATTCTAATACAATGAGTGCATAAATAAGATTTGAATTTTTCGATTTCGCTTTTTGACAGGTTAAACCTAAATATTTAAACATGTTCTTCATTTACGGTGTATTTTTTAAGGAATGCAAAGAAGAAGATGGGAGAAGAAAAGACAAGCTATGCATTCAATGAGAAAAGGAGAAAAAAATTATATTTAGGGTTTAATGTTTTTAATTTAATTCGGTTTAGTCACTATTTGCATAATTCTATTTTGGATTAACTTTTTATACTTTAATTTTGGTATAAATTCTCTTTTATTTTTACAATGTCATTACTTATTCTAAATAGCAAACACTTTTAATTATTCTAATTAAAATAATTGTATGTATCTTTTTCTTAAATTATCAATTTAAAACAATGCAAATTATTTAAAAATTATAATAAAATATCATAATATAATATGTTTTATTTTTTTAGCATTAATCTCATTCTTTTTTTATAGAATGCCTAGAACTACCCATAATCCCTCCCCAACTCTTAAATAAGAGGATAATGCACTTGACCGCACTCAAATCTATGTCCTCCTACACTGACAACGATACCAATATCAATCGAGTTAAGACTCAATTGACATATAACATGTTTTTTTAAATATACATGAACAACCCAGACATCAGCATACAAACTAGTAATAACTAATTTAACTTTTCAGCTAACCCTATACATCAATATACAAGTGTTACAAACCTAAAAGATTTGAACATATATGACATGTATAATAGTTAATTATGATTGAAAATTGGGTTGAGCAAGTTTATAAAGCCCAGTATTTCTTTTCCTTTTTGTGCTGAGAAAGGGCCCAATTACATCATCGTCTCCAAAAGGAACCCTAGAAAATTGAAGTATAAAAGCCAAGAATCAACCATTCAAGTTGTTAGTTCTTTTTCGAAAGGCTGATTACAAAAAGAAAGTTAGGGACAATAAAAGGTGTTGACATTTGTCAAAACCCTAACCTGTAAGACCATAACTATCGAGGTTGAGAACAGTGACACCATGGTAAGTAACACACAGAAAATAGAAAAATAAGGGAGAAGGAGGAAGAAGAAAACTTTAAAGAAGAAGGAAGAATATGGAGAATTAAGAATTCCGGTCTGTTCATTCATAACATTTTTTGAGCCTCCTTGCTGCTTAAATAAAGACAAATGACGGCTACAAGATAACAACTAAAAAATAGTTGTCAAGACAGTTATCAACTGTGCACTGTGTTACTTACTAAGCTAGGATTGAAACGATGCATTTTAGAAATTCCTTACACGCATCGTTTCACTAAACAAAACGCAGAGTTTTTGCCTTAATTAAACAAGCATTAACAAAACATTTAATTAACGAAATTAACAGTAAGTTAAAAGGTAGACCATTGTGTTGAAGTAGCAGTCTGTCCTATATCAATTACTCCTCCCTCGAACATGACCCTTATCCTCAAGGAAAAAAGTCTGGAAATTTCTTGCAAAATTCATTAAAATTCTCCCATGTTGAGTCCCCAGGAAAAGCATTTGCCTATTCCACTAAAACCTCGGCGATGGCCTGATTACCCCTTTTGACCATCCGTTTGTCCACGATCTTGGTTAGAACTTTCAGTAGAGCACCTTCAGATCTGACTAAGAGTAGTAATGGAGAATGAGGTGCTCGACCAATATGTTTTTTCAGTTGTGATATGTGGAAGTTAGGGTGAATTCTCGACCCAACATGTAAGGATAGTCTATAAGCAACTCGTCCCACGTTAGCTTTAATAGGATACGGGCCAAAGTATTTGGGGGATAGTTTTGATTCACTATTCATCGAATGGAGTGTTGTCGATAAGGTTGCAATCGAAGATAAACCAAATCACCCACCTAAAATTCTCTATTTGATCTTTTTTTATCAGCCAACAGTTTCATTCTTCCTTGAGATCTTTTAAAATGAAATCTGAGTAGCTGTCGAGCTGTTTCTCTTGCTTGCAAGCTACGATCCACAGTAGCCACTAATGAAGACCCAGCAACATAAGGTTGGTGTAAAGGTGGTCTTGACCATAAAGTGTTGTATAAGGAAAAGAGTGTATGGTTGTGTGATGTGTGGTATTATATCACCATTCGACTAAAGGTAGCCAAACTGACCCAATCGCTAGGTCTCTCACCTATCATGCAACGGAAATAGCCTTCTAAACATCTATTCAAGGCCTCTGTTTGACCATCCGTTTGTGGGTGGTATGGAGTAGAGAGATGTAATTTGGTTCCTATATGTTTAAATAGCTCTTGCCAGAAGATGCTAATGAAAATTGTGTTTCGGTCAGACACAATGGACTCAGGGGCTCCATGGAGTTTGTAAATGTGACAAATAAATTCTTGGGCAATAGTGACTGCAGTGAACGGGTGAGCTAATGATAAGAAGTGTCCATACTTAGTGAGTTGGTCAACCACGACCATTATTGTGTTCTTTCCCTTAAATGCACATCAATAAAGTCTATACTAATGGTAGACTAAGCCCAATTGGGGATAAGTGGAGGCTAAAGGAGATCAGGGGAGGCTGCAAGGTCTACTTTGCATCTTTGACAAGTTAAACACTCCTGCACCCAGTTCTTAAGATCCTTCGATAGACCCTTCCAGTAAAGTAAACTGGAGACGCGGTGTCGTATGGCATGTATTCTAGAGTGGCCTCCAATGGACTATCATGGAAATTGTGGAAAAGATCCCTCCTGAGCTCTGTATTACTGCCAACGACCACCTTTCCCTTTCTCCGCAATACTAATCTATCCCAGCTATATTTAAGGTGAATATGGGGTTACTATTGTAGCTCATAGATTACTTGCTACAGTTTTGTGTCCACCAGTACTATGCTAACAGTTCTTTCCAAATTTCAGACCATACCTTGTTGATCTCACATTGGAGCATCTGTCCATCTTGCACATGGGACCTTCTGGATAGAGCATCGACTATAGTGTTCAGGGAGCCTTTTCTGTAGAGAATAGAGTAATCGTATCACAACATTTTTGTAACCCACTTTTGTTGGTATGGTGTGATGGCCTATCCATCCGAGAGGAATTTGAGAATTTGGTGGTCTGTTTGAATCAAGAAGCGCCTCCCAATTAAATATGCATGCCATTTTTTTTTACTGCAAACAAAACAACTAACATTTATTTTCCATAGATAGATAGTGTTTGGTGTTTGACACCTAACCCTTTAATTCACCTTGTGAGAGGGACTTGGCCTTATATTGTGTATTAGTTGGTTGAATCTTTCTCGTGTCTACAGAGGTTTGCACATGGTGGTATTCTTTAATGCTAGGTAGGAAGGGTTTTGAGTAAGTGGTACGTCTTAATAAATGAGTTTTTCTATGAGGGTTATCTATAATTTCCTCAACTTGTCTGGCAATCTGATAAGCTTCCATTAGTGTTTGAGGCTTAAATAATCACAAGTATTGACTAATGTCCCCTTTTAAGCTGCTAATGAAAATGCTAAGAGCGTAGCTTTTAGGTAGGCATAACTGGTTTAATAGACTCACAAATGAGTCATGGTTATACTATACCGTGCCTTGTTGTTTGTAAGTAACTTGTTTGATCATAGGGTCCAAGAAGGTACCTATTCCAAATTTGTCCTGCAGGCCCCTTACACAAGCACCCCAGGTAATATGCTCTAACCCACCCTGTTTCTGTGAGAAAAAATGGTGCCAATCTAACGCTTTCTCTTCCAAATGCAACATAACTGCCTTAACCTTAGAGTGATCAGGGACTGCTTCCGATTCAAAAAATTGTTCTAACTTGGACCACCACCTTCTAAAATCTCCCCCATCCAACTTTGGACATTCCATCTTGTAATCCCTCCCCACTGATTCCACTAAGTTGGTTCGAGATGGAAGACCATAATGCCCTACCTCTGTTACTAGAGAGACTAGAAGTGGTTCACTGGCTAAGCCAGAAGGTTCCCCACCTAGGATACCGTTGCCCTTGTCATGTTGGACCCCTAAAGCTACTACTAGAGAAGACTACCCTAGATATTGTTCTAAAATAGCTTGCAAATTTGAACGAAGCTCACTTTTTAGTTCAGTTTGCACAAAACATATTTCTTCCTTTAAGTTTGTATGCATCTCTTTACATCTAGTTTCGAGTTTAATGTTTATTTGAGTCACTTCAAGTTATAGTTGGCTCATCTCTTTTTAAAGGCGTGTGGTGACTCTCTCGGTGGCCATGAAGATCGTCTATCTCTGATATCTTTTGTAAGTAACAAATAGAAGATAGAAAAATAAGGGAGAATGAGGAAGAAGAAAACTTTAGAGAATGAGGAAGAAGACAGAAAATTAAGAATTCAAGTCTGTTCATTCATAACATTTTTCTGAACCTCCTTGCTGCTTCAATAGAGACAAACGACGGGTACAAGATAACAATAAAAAAAAAGCTGTCAAACCAGTTATCAGTTGTGCACCATTTTACTTATTAAGCTAGAACTGAAACGATGCATTTTAGCTATTCCTTACACGCACTGTTTCACTAAAAAAAACTTAGAGTTTTTGCCTCAATTAAACAAGCATTAACAAAACATTTAATTAACAAAATTAATAGTAAATCAAAAGGTAGACCATTGTGTTGAAGTAGCATTCTATCCCATATCACACCATTATCAATGTCAAATCCAAGATCCAAGACAAAAAAGGTTGAGTCCCATTTTCATCCCAATTTTAGTTTCTATTCATCTTAAAATCAGGATCCATTGAAAATGAAGTTTCATTCTTATGAAATAGGCACGCTGTTACAGGAGTAAATGGGAACAACTTTTAAAGATAGGATAGTTGAGGGTTTTAAAATGTAATTGTAACCGTTGATCCGTCGGGAGGGAAAACATTACTTATAAACGGTGAGTTTTAGTATTAAGTGAAGCGGTGCACTTCATTAAGTAATACGGTGAGTTTTATAGTAAGCCAAAATGAGGAGTTTTGACAGGCTGTTAATGTACAACTATCATAACCAAATGGTCTTAGTTAGTCCCTTTTTCATCTAATTAAGAAACAGTGTAAGCTTTTTTCAAAAAAAAAAAAAAACGAAACAGTGTAAGCAAGCATGATTTTCATTGAATTTTGAATAAACAACAATTTTCTTCTTCCTTAGAATTTCTCTTTTGTTTCACTCTCGTCTCTCTCTTTGCTTTCTAGAATTTTCGCAACAAAGGTATCAAAGCTTTAGTTAATTTTCATGGAGGGTGATGGGGTCACCACTAGGATTTAGAAGTATGTCAACCAACTTCAGTAGGATCTGGTTAGTTGTGAGAATATTCGTGGGGAAATTAAAACAGAGTTACAATCCCTTTTTGAGCAATATTTGGATTACCTCTCATCAACTCTTGTTATTGGTTCTGCTGGTACTTCTCTAGATCGAGGTAAGAGTGTGTTAAGGGGAACTATTGGAAAAAACGGGTTTGGAAAACGTAGCGGAAAATAAAATTTGGGGAAAAATTAGAGTTTTAAAAATTTTTCAAAACAAGATTTTGGTTATGATATCTAAAGTAATAAACACTTAATCAAATTTGTACCTTTTTTATTCATCTAGGAGGAACGCTTCGATCGAGTAGTCTTCTTCGCTATCCTCAAGCTCACGTCTGTCGAGTGTGGGCTCGATTCAAATTAGAAAACTATTCACAAAAATTACCATTGTGGTAATTTTGCAATCTCTCTAAACTTTTGGGTCAAGTTGCAAATTAGAAAAATATCTCTAGAAATTTTCCAAAATAATCTCTTTAGAGAATTTTGTCTCTACAACTTTCTCTTGAATTTAAGTGTGTGTAAATAATGACCAAGGCTCTTTTTATATAGGGAGAGTTTAGAAAATTCAACTATGATTAAATTTAATCACTCTAATATTAATTTAATCTAATATTTATCATTTAATATTAAATCTTTTTAAAATAATAGAATGTTTATTTACAAGATAAATATTAAATTAAATTAAATTAAATATTAAGATAATCACTTTAATATTAAATTAATAAAATACTATTAAGATAAGTATTAAATTTTGTAACACCCCTTACCCGTATCCGACGCCGGGACAGGGTTCGAGGTGTTACCGGACTTAAACATTCACAAACATGCAAAACTAGGTCACAAAATTTTGCCCAAAATTAAAACTTTTCAAATGCATGTATATCGCCCCTTATATGGGCCTTCGAGGCCGAAAACATACATTGGGGTGGTTCGGGACTAAACCGAGAACTTTAGAAAGTTTTAGGAAACTTATAAAAATTTTCATGAAATAGGGTCACACGCCCATGTGGACACAAGGACAAGCTCATGTGTCTCCAACACGCCCGTGTCCTCAGCCCATGTAACTCTCTGTTTATGACGTCAGCAAAACAAATTGAACCACTCGGCCAGATCACATGCCCGTGTGCTAGGCCGTATCCTCCACATGGTTGAGACACATGGCCGTGTCTCTGCCTGTGTGGCTAGCATTTAGGCTATTTTCGAAGCCTTTTTTTTACCATTAATACCTCACATACTTAAACACATTATAGACACATACAATGTAGCATCAAGTAAATGATTAAACATCCTCGATTAAGACTCAATTGTAATATTCATATATCATCATACATGTGTTTTGCTTACTCATTTTATACCATGTCTAAACACACCAATTCACAATCAATTGAACATGTCATTTTGATTATTACTTATACATTTATACCATGCATGCCTAAGTCATTCCACACCAATTTCATGTTCAAGCATTATTGACTTATTGCCATATCACACTTTTATTCTCTGACTATGACCACTTTGTTTGGTCATAACACATTCATCAAGCATACATACCATGATACTAACCATTCATGTCAAACAATTATAATCACATGACCACATCACAGGGTATAAATAAATAGCTTGGATAAATAGGCTTACAAGCCATAACCCATACAAGCCACATCTCATGGCTATACACAATGAATCAATTTAAGCCAACATCTTGGCCAAATCAAAAGAATACACATCATAATGAATAAGTCCCTATACATGTCACTCACATGAAGACATTAAGATTCAACAATACTCCAAAGGTGGTACCCTGATAGTGAGATGCTGCCTCAAGCGATCTCCAACCCCGAGCCGACTTGACAACACTAAAGAAATAGAGAGGAGGGAGTAAGCTTAAAGCTTAGGAAGTCCATATGAAAATAATAAGCAAATTATCAACATGATTCCATGGTAATATAACCATAATTATACTTTTACTTATATTCTGGTCATGCTGTTTTCTCAAGTCATAGTCACTAAATTATTTATATCTAGAGCTACAGAACTCCAAATCAAGATATGATAATTTTCCCTGAAACTAGACTCACATATATTCTTATCATAAAATTTTCAAAAATTTTGTATAAGCCAATAAGTACATTTTATTATTTAAAATTACCCCTGTTCTGCTGTTTGACAGCTTTGACCCTTATTTACTAAAAGTCTATTATATCTTGGTACGAGATTATATTAATGTTCTTGTCTATTTCTATTGAAAATATACTCATTAATAATTTATTCATATAAATTCTAACTCATAATCATTTTTGTACAATTTTTAGTGATTTTCCAAAGTTGAGATAGGGGAGTGTGAAAGCACTCTGCTCTGTCTCACAAAAGTTCAAATATCTCATAATATGAAACTCTTTTGCTTACAACGTTTCTTTTATGTGAAACTAGATTCAACAAGATTTAATCTCATATCTTATTCAGTCTTTAATTCAATTTCCACAATTTTTGGTGGATTTTCGAAATCACACAACTGTTGATGCCTAAAACTATTTTAGTGCAATATCATGATAACTATCATATGATGGCATAATAACATAATCACCAAGATTTTTCATCATTCAAGCATTCTAGCTCATTAATCAAATATTCATATAAATATACTAGAATATACCTTTTCATCATATATCATCCTGTAACAAAGCATTACTCATGAGTATAACATACATACCTGTACATATCTGTAGCATATCGAATAGCTTTACCTTCATTACCATGCCCATCTCAGGACTTTCATCACATCATTGATTATAATACCTGTTGAACACTTGGAATACTATTGGATACATGGAAATTTGCACATAAGTGCCACATAAATATACAAAGCCAAAGCTACCTTATAACATGTAACACATCCATAATGAACTTGGACCTCTCAACGAGCTCGAAGGTGTGACAGCCCTAATGTGACCCTAGTCGGAAAGTGGTTTCGGGACCACAAAACCGAGTCATAAAAATAATTAACCGTCATATTTGAAGCTTATTATATGTATATATGCATGTGTGAAAATTTCATGTTTGAATTTTGTTAATTGTAAGTGAATTTTATTAAATAGGACTTGTGTGAGAAAATTTAGAAATGTGCTAGGCAAATGTTAAAGTGGCCTATTGATGCATGTTAGAAATGCTTGTACTTGCATGTCAAATTGGCCAAATTCTAGATGGTGGCCGGCCATGTTATGGACTAAAGCATATTATAATTATTTTGTGTCAACATTTTATGCTAATAATTTTATGTTACAAAATGAAATAAGGAATAAGGTTAATAAAATACTAGTTAATGGGAGGAGAAACCAAAGTTTCTCCATCCTTGCTCCTCATTGCCGTACCTAGCAGAAAAAAGCTTTGAAAAATTCAGCTATGGTGGTTAGCTAAATCAAGGTAAGCTCAAGGATGATTCTTGGATTTTTAGCATTTTTTTTTAGTTAGTCATTAAGTTCTTTGCTTAACCCATGACCAAAATTTGAAATGGTGTGGTGTCTTGAGCATTCGGTTTTAGTTATTAAAGGATGAGATTGGGTTATAGTCTTTATGTTTTATGAAGAATTGTTGAAGAGAAAATGTTCAAGAAATGGTTGTTGTTCATGTTATTTGGATGAAAAAGAAAATGGTAGTTAGGTGAAGTAGAGTCTAACAAATGAGCACATATGTGCATTAGTTGCTAAATGGAGAAAAATCGGCTAACAAGTTGAGTACTAAGGCCGAATATGATTTTGGATACTATTGGGCAATGTATGTGTTTTGAATTGATGGAATGGAGAGGATGCTTTAATTGTGTTATGAACAATTATATGTTAAATTAAGGTTTGCTAAGCTAGCTACTAAGGTGAAATGCAAATGTTAGCATTTGATTTGGTAATAATCTGCTTGGGGACAGTAGCAGTAAGGTGATTTTGGAAAATCGCCATAATTTGTAGGAGTTGAATTAGAAGCTGAGTAAATTATGTCATTAAATCTTGAAGAGTCTAGTTTCTTACAAAAGAAACTATAAAAACAAAAGAGTTACCGATCTTGAGATATTTGAAGTATTGTGGGGCTGAGTCAAAATGACTACTAGATTCCCTGTTCTGTTTTTATAAAATCAGTATAAATTGTACAAAAATGACCCTAAGATAAAATTTATGTGCTTAGACTCCTTAATGAGTCTAGTTTCAAATGAAATAAACAAGAACATATTTTGAATTTTGTACAATGAGAAATTTGATTTGTAGTGAAGGATAGTCAGTTTAGTCAAACAGTGAAACAAGGTGAACTTTAGGAAACATCTGGTATTTTTGGGCTAAACTAAAAATTTTGAAAATTTTATGGACAATAGATAAATTAGTCTTCTATCAAGAAAAATTTATGGCAATTGATTTGGAGTTTCGTAGCTCCAGTTATAAAAACTTTAGTGACTGTTGCTCAGGAAGTCAGCTTATAGGGAAATTGTAATTATATTGTAAACATTAATGAAATTTTGCTAATGAATTATTTATTGATTTTTATAAAGCTTACTATAATCTATGTGTGTGAAAGTCGAATCTATATGTATTATATTCTGAAAGTAATACTTGAATAGTCGATTAATGACTAGTTTAAAAATTTGTTGAACTTAAGCTCAAGAGCATAGGGGGCAATTTCAGATAAGGGAAAGGAAAAAGTAATCGAATAGCCGTTGAAGTCGTTCAACAACATTCGAGGTAAGTCTTCGAGTAATGAAACTTAGTTTATGATTTGATTAAGTCATCTTATATAAGCATAACGAATAAACGGAGATATAATGATTAGTTTGTACTTATGACGGGTGGCCGAATGTGTATAGAGATCATGTTAGAAAGCCACTCAAAATCATGCTCTTTGTATGTGGCTATTGAGCCGAAATTGGTAAGGTTTGATAAGTGTCTTGTGTTTGAGCTTTAGTAATGAAAATGAAATATGGATGTGTCATGATTTATTGATATATGTGCATGAGTATTCGAATGATATCCGGGTTAAGTCCCGAAGGCATTTATGCTAGTGATTATATCCGGGCTAAGTCCCGAAGGCATTTGTGCTATTGATTATATCTGGGCTAAGTCCCGAAGGCATTTGTGCTAGTGATTATATCCGGGCTAAGTCTCGAAGGCTTTTGTGCTATTGACTATATCCGGGCTAAGACCCGAAGGCATTTGTGCGAGTTGCTATATCCGGCTAAATCCCGAAGGTACTTGGGTTTGGAAGTGAGCGATCTTGCTGTAATAATTTCAATTAATACGCTCATAAAATCCAAACGATAAGGTATGTTTCGTATATGCATCGGAAAGGTTGATTCCTTTTAAATAGTATTCGCTCAATTGATTAACGAACTTCCGACCTCTAGTTAGGTTTGATTCCCTGTGTATGAATATAATGGTTGAAGCGTGAAGTAAGTATGATTTTGAGAACATGCATATATGCAATTATTCATTTAGTCATATGAACGCTATACTTTAGTCGTAAATAATTTCATTACTTGAACTTACTAAGCATTAAAATGCTTACTCTGTTACTTTGATTATCTGTTTTATAGATTTTGTTCGTCAGCTATCGGACTCGGGAGTGTCAAAGTCGAAGTCATCCACACTATCTAAGCCACTTTTGGTACTCTTTTAGTTCAATTTTGAAAATGGCATGTATAGGGCTGACCCTTGTTGTTAATTAAGTACCCTTGGTAATGTGTATTCGTATAGCCATGCGAAAATGGCTCGTATATTTCGAAGTATAACATTATGGTCTCGGATATGGTTATTAAATGGTGTGGAAATGTTTGGTAATGACTAGCCATTGGTATGGCCAATCATGGTCCTATTGGTGCTACGTACGCCATGGCTAATCGGGATTACCCTTGATAAAAATGTATGTCAATTTGCTATTTGATTCATGGAAAATTATGAAATAGGTAAAAATGTACCTTAAAATAGATGCTGACAGCAGCAGTGACGTAAGTTAAAAAAATCACTAAAAATAGTAGGAGTGGAATTAAATAGTGAATAAATTATGTAATCGAATCTTGATGAGTCTATTTTCATATGAAAGAAACGAAATGACCACATGAGCCGTATTTTATGAGATGTTTAAGTTTTCGTGAAACAGGGCTAGAGCATTTTCTGGATCCCCTGTTCTGAGTTTGAAAAATTACCATAAATTAACCAAAGACAATTAGAAGTCATTATTTATATGTATAGATTCATTTTTGAGTCTAGTTTCGTTAGAAACAAACGGCATAAGTATTGAAGCTCTGTACAGGGAGATATCTAAGTCATAATGCATGAAGGTCAGAGTAGTCGAACCCTGAAACAGGGGAGACTTTAACTAATAAACTGTACTAATTGGCTCTACCAAAAATTCTAGAAAAAAATTTTTAGATGGACATATGAGTCTAGTTTCAGGAAAAATTTACAGAATTGGTTTTCGAGTTTTGGAACTCGAGATATGATTTTTAAAGAGACTGTGATGCAGTTGGCCAGCTTGTCTGGAAATTTTAAAATGAACTGTGTAAGCAAATGAATTAAGTCCGTTCACACCTCGTGTTCGACTCCGGAAATGGTCTCGGGTACGGGGTGTTACAGAAGGTTACATGAATCGCATCCATTGTGAACTCAGACCACTCAAAGATCTTGGATGTTCATATCCATAATGAACTCGGACCACTTAATGAGCTCGGATGCTACATATATCATGAACCGGGACCACTCAACGAGCTTGGACTTCTTAATTCCTAGTGACATGTCACTTGTATCCTAAACTATTCCTAAGGTACAAACGGGATTTTCCTCATTGCACATAGCATATTCATCGTACTTGTTCATACCATCGTGGATAACGACCTTAAAATTCATTCATGCTTACAAATTCACCATGCTCATATTCATGAAATAATCATGGCATTGTTCATAATAACATTTAGGCATTTGTCACATAACACAATCATCATACCAACTATATAAATATTCACCATATAATGTTAACACATCAATTTAAGTTCAAGCATGAACAATGATATTATTGCATTATTATTGACATACGAACTTACCTCGAAAACGAGCACGATTATTTATTCCGATTTAGTCCATAATCTCATTCATTTCCAATATATGCCCCACATTTTTCTTGATCTATAATATCACATTTAGCTTACTAATTAGTCACATTATTCATATGGGTCCAAAAATCATACTTTTACAAATTTTCATTTTGACCCCTAAACTTTCACATATTTGCACTTTTGCCCCAATGCTCGTATAATGCTTTTCATTAAATTTATTTGTACTTTAAGCCTAGCCGAACCATTTTCATAACTATAGCAGCCCCTAATTTCCATTCAATCAAACTTTTATGACAAATTTTGTAACTTTTACAAAACAGTCCTTTTTGACAATTTCACCGAAAATCACTTAGTAAAAGTTATTTATTACACACCGAGCATTCATATTCTACTATTAAACATCAAAACAAATGCATGTCATCCATGGGTAACTTCTTAAACACAAACCCTAGCTTAAAATAATGGTGGAAATAGCTAAATCGAGTTACTGAGACTTCTAAAATGTAAAGAACATTAAA
The DNA here is from genome assembly GCF_007990345.1 of Gossypium hirsutum. Taxonomy (NCBI): domain Eukaryota; kingdom Viridiplantae; phylum Streptophyta; class Magnoliopsida; order Malvales; family Malvaceae; genus Gossypium; species Gossypium hirsutum. The sequence continues at coordinate 42,338,062 of NC_053427.1, forward strand.
ATTGGGGCTCGGGATCCCTTACAAATGAGCTTGGAAGCTTGAACCAAACCCTAGCCGTGGCTTCCATGCAAATTTCAGCTGAATGGGGAAGAAGATGGACAATTTTGGCTTATTTTCCCTTTTTAATTCTTTTAATTATTAGATTACCAAGATACCCCTAACTTAAAAATATTCTATTTCACCCATTTCATGTCTATTTTTGTCCAACAATTAATCAATGGTCTAATTACCATTTAAGGACCTCAAATTTAAAATTTCAAATCAATTTGACACCTTTAACATGTAGAACTCAAATTTTGCACTTTTTATAATTTAGTCAACTTTTGACTAAATTGAGTGCCCAAACGTCAAAATTTTCGAACGAAATTTTTACGATATCATCCTATGAAATTTTAGAACATAAAAATAGGTATTCTTATGTCGAATTTGTGGTCCCGAAAACATTGTTTCAACTAGGCCCTAATTTGGGATTTACAAATTTTATTTAATATTAAACTATTATAATAATATTATTTTTTGAATATTTAATTTGAAATCAAATTATCTAGTAGAAGTCCAGTAGGAATGTAACTTTTCCATTGCTCAACCACTGATGACCAACCGCCACCGCCCACCGGGATGTCGTCATCGTAGCCACCAGCACCGCTGTGTCTGGTGATGCAAGTGCGACACCCTTACAGCACCTCGAGTTGGTTCAGTTTGGGACAATTACGACCCGACCAGTCCGGGTCAATGACGACTTGACCAGTCTGGTCTAGCCACCGGTTGGACCATCGACCTGGTTTCACCAAACCTAGTTCGACCAGTTTTTGGGTCTTGGTCTCAATTTTGGGTTCATGGGCCCAATTTACTATCTCAGGTCCAATTTTCAAGCTCAATTACCCATTGGGTCAATTGTCTGACTTGAAAAGTAACGTCCAAAAATATCATATTAATTTTAGTTGATTTGATTAATTTAATTTTACTTGATCAAAATTAATATTTCCAAAAATCACTTAGATTTTCCAAATTAATTTTTCAAGAAAATTATTTAATCAAAGTCTCTAGTTGAAAAATTCTCACGACCACCTAATTTAATTCCACATCAAATAAATCGACTTAATTAAATTATTGCCAAAGTTGTAAAATTTTCTTCTGATTCAAATGTAGTCTGATCAAACTTTTGTTAAGCTAGTGGAGGGACCAATTAGACATATATAATTAGGCTCTATTGATTACAATTATGTCTATAAGTATCGTTCTGATAATTCACAATTACTTAATCATGGAGTCAGTCGAAAAGAGGTTCCATGATTGAAAACTGGAAACACGAAAATATACACACTTTTTCAATCCTTTTTAACTCAAATTCATGCAGTTCGGTAAAATTCTTGTCAAAAAATATATAATCATTATAAAATAATTATTTTTTACTAAAATAATTAATAAGTTTAATTCTAATTAATTTTGATTATTTTCGATAGATTTGCACAAAGGGCGAAAAATGACTCGACAGACACTACTAAAAGCGCAAAACTGAGAAGTAATTTTGAAGCATCAAGGCGAATTAATTTTTCAGCCTAAGAGGGTCCAAATTATGTGTATTAATTCATAATATAATTAATTTTAATTTTAATCAAATTGAATTTGGGTTAAATAAATTATTATTAATTAATTATGAAAAATGGCCCAGTTGGGTTAAACTAAGAAAACCGATCCAACCGACGACTAGGCAGTCCAAAACCATCCCACATGCTGACCCAATTAGCTTGCTTTGCTGATTATTTGGCTTGCAAAATGGCCCTTGAAGACTCCTTCAAATTGCATTCAAACCCCTACTATTTATGCCTTTCTAAAATTGCCCCTACCTTAAAATAACAAGTTTGAAACCTTCAAACTTGCCACATGTGTGGCTGGCCATGGGGGGACTCTATGGTTATTGATTTTTTGCTAATTTTAGCAGCCATCTCAACCTATAGATACCCCCATTGCTGCTCACTTCAAACACATCTCAACCATTCTCATCTCTTCACTTCTCTCTTATTTTTCTCTCTTCATTCCCTTCCATTGTTCTTCATTTTCTTCCCTTATTCCTTTGCCTATTTCACCTCTTAAAAAAGAGTCCTTCAACCACCATTTGGAGTAGCATTCAAGTGTTCATGGAAGCTTTGGTTCAACAAGAACAAGTGGAGAAGGAGGAGCGGAGCAAACTAGTGAAGCCTCAGAGAAACACCAATTTTGATTCTTGTTCCTTATCCTTTTAATTCTATTGTTGTTGTTATGAACGTGTCTATGAATATTTTTGATGTTGATATGTTTAATTTAATTAATATGGCTTAAATTTAATTTATGTTAGGTTGATTTCGTTTTGTCTACATTAGTTATTAAAATTGTGTTTGTGTTGTTATAGGCCTCGGTAAGATGTTTGATTAAGTAAAACCATGACTAAGTTATTCTTGCATTACAATTGTAAAGTAAGTAATAAATTAATTATTTAAATGGATTGAAATTGTAATTAACTGACACAGTACTTAATCAGTGCATATTTAATCATCTAAGGTAGCTAAGGATTAAATTAGCAACAGTATCTAATGATACATTAGCTTTGCATAACTTGCAAGATTATTGTGATTAAACTGTTTTAAGGTAGAAATATATTGTTACCTCACGTAATCTTTTATGTGATTATGAGATTGAATTAATTATTTGAATTGGCATAGAGATATGTACAAGAGATTATTTTAATTTCATAAGTATGTATGTGCATTAACACATTTGCTTATTAAAATTTGTTTAATCAGTTGAATTGACATAGAGATATAGTCAAGAGATAAATGAATTTTTGGTAAGTAAGTATGATCATAAGTTAGCAAATTACTAAGTTGCCGTGAATTTATTCGTAACAACATAAACATGAGTTTAATAATTCTAATTTAAGAAATGTAATTAATCTAACACAATTATCTTATCTGGATTAAAATCATCTTTTGAAATCGTGCATTGGAACTTTTAGTTAATTTTTATTTATTTTACTTAGTTAAAATCCTAGTTTTTAATCACCTCCTTAAATCAAAATATTTTCTTCACCAAAGTGTTTTAAAATTGCATTCGTAAATAATTGTTTTCACAGTCCCTGTGAGTACAATAACTCGACATTTACTTGTCACTTTATTACTTATTGCAATTGTGTACACTTGCACATTTCTGTCATTCCAAAAACTCTTTGTTGTATACTATTTACGAAAGCAATTCATCCAACTGCTTTGTCCAATGACCTCGTCATGTGTGTGTTACCCTCATCTGATATCATTGGTTACTTTGAGTTAAATCTGTTCACTCAATACAATCCTATTTTATCTCATTGTTAGCATTGTGTCTTCTTAATGATTAATATGACCATTGTCAACAAATGACTGTGATAAATTACTCATTTGAGATAAAGCAACTCGAGGCCCCGTTCCATATTTTTCAATCCACACAATGCCAATGAGAGGATATCATTAACTTTTGAATTGAGCTATGAATTACACCGTTGCTACTTGTAACTCCTCAAAAATCCTGAAACTCAAAAATCCCGAAATCCTAAACTTTATTTGTTTTCAGTTTTGATAAAAATTGTGTTTTTGTTCCTAGCCATGTGATAATTATAGTAGGTCTTAATTAAGGTTTGAGTTTGAACCTAGGGGTAAATGAAATTATAGTTTAATTATTAAAAGGACCTTGTTGGCAAGTAGTTGGGCTTTTAAATAAAGTTAGGGGAAAATGGCATCAAAAAGCCTTGTGGAAGAGTGGCTAAATGACGCCACTTAGAGTGTAGGGAGATGGCGTTAGTGGCTAGGAAGGAGATCCAAGGTTCGAATCCTAGTTTAGTATTTTTAGAAGTTTAATTTTGGCCTTCTAGAAGGATGGAAGTGGCGTGAAGATGGACTCCAAGGGGAGTGATCAGAAGAGAAATTTGAGGAAGGATCAAGGGGTTATTAGGGAGAAAAACGAGGAGATGAGAAGTGAGGAGCAAGTAGAGCCGAAATGGGAACTTAGGCTTGAGGAATTCAGTCATAGAGGTTATAAATAGGTGCCGAATGCAAGGGTATCAGGCTAATGCCAAAATCATTTTCACCTTGCTACCGGAAACCCTTTTTCGCTTCAAGATCCAAAAATCCGAAAACCCTTTTGTTTTTCTTTTTTTTCTTTCTGCCGATTTCTGTTCTTCTCTACACAATTTTCTTTGTTTCACTTAGCCGATTTCTTCTTCTACTCTTCTTCTTTAATCTGTGCCAAATATACCTTATTCACCATACTAAGTGTGGAAGCCGAATCTTTCAAGGGCTAAATACTCTTCGACCGAATCTAGTGTAAGTGTTTGTTCTTCCAATCAGTTTTGCTAAGAATCTATTACGCTGTTCTTTCCTCACTCTTTCTAATCAACTATGGTATGGAATTAGTATCGGATCTCAGATCTTAGCTCTCTCCCGAAATTGATCTTTACGTGTTTGCGGTTTCAGTAAGTATTCCTCTCCCATTAGCTAAGGTGGCCGAATGTTCATAGTTAAGGTAAGGGGACTCGTGTTGGATACAAGTCACCTATTATTCTGGTTTTAATAGTTAAGATTGGTGCAAATCTAGGAGTTGATCGTGGTTAGTGATTTAAGAAGGGGCTGTTATACTTATCGCATAAGGTAAGGTTAAGGTGAGGTTTTTGTTTTACTAAAGATATGTATTAAGCATGCGATTAATTGAAGGGTGATATCGTTTGTAGGTTGGTGACTAAGGGAATCGCAGCACGCTTGCTTACCAGTTGTGTACATACACTACACACACAAGTAGATCGGCAAAAGCCGAAAAGCCGAAATGCTGATAAGCCGAAAGTTTGGCTGCGGTAGTCTTGCGAGTGCATGAAAACTCATGAGGAGGAAATCGATAGGTTGTTTGAGGCCCATGGGCAATTCCATGGACTTGGGCTGTGATCTGGCCAACCAAGCCAGAATAGGCTTAATGGCCCGATGGGCTATTGCGCCCATAATAGGAAAAATTTGATAATTGATGTTATGTGATAGAAAATTTGTGTGTGAGCATGAATATAAGGTGATTTGGGCCTAACGGGCCATATAAAGGTGATTTGGGTCTGATGGGCCATATGAATGAGATGGGCCAAGTGGGCCATATGTATGTATGTAGGGGTTTTGGGCCTAGTATATGATAACTACATAAAACTTTATTAATATATTGCGACCGTGGACAAGTCATAGGGTTAAGGTGTGGCAACGGGTATATGCATGTCTAGGATTAGATCTAGGGAGAGCTTGGTACTTAAGCGGTCTTAATGGCTCACCTCCTCTTCTCTGGAATCCTACCTGGTGCATAGTATTCATTCATCTTAGCTCACGAGATTTGTTAACGGGCCAAGGTAAGTGAAAACCGTAATAGAGGGAAAATTACCGAAATGCCTCTAAGGGTAAAAATGACCAAAATGCCCCTAGGTGTTAAATGTAAGTTTTATGGATGTGACATGCATACATATGATATTCTGCTTAGGTTGCATATGGGTTGGGAATCATGGAATGGAGGAAGTACATGAGGATCGCATGGTTGCTTGACAATTGTGGATCCACCGACGGCTTTTAAAGCCTAATATGTGAATGAAGGTACCTTCACAACCGGGCTATCATTGGTGTGTGGGCTGGGTGGGTCGATATTTATATCTCCACATGGTGTGATGGGGGATGGAGATGGTGTGTAGCAGATGGATAATTTGGATGGGATTGCATTGCATGTTTGATGATTTCTCTTTGAATGCTTGTTTTTCATCGAGGGTTGTACACACTGAGTTTGCGAAAACTCACTCCTTCTATATTTTATTTTCAGGTGATGCTCAGTAGAAGGTTTGATGTTTGGAGGGACTCTGGGTGGCCGGCTAGCAAGATAATTCAGACTTGTTTTTTTTTAAGCATTTAAGTTTTTATTTCTTTTTAAGTGTGTTCAGATCAGATTGTAATAAGGTTTTCATTATGTTATTAATACCTGAATTATTATTATTATTTCCATTGTAATTACGAGAAGTTGAACATGGGTTCCTAAATTATAGTATGTTTTCTACGTTTCTGCAACTTAATTTTTAACTGATAAGTTTTCTTAAATCAAATGTTTTAAACAAGGCTTTTGAAACTAAAAGGTGTGTTTATTGTTAAGTTAATTAAGGTTTCTTTTGTTTAAGAAGGGTTTTCAATGAAAACACGATTTTTGCTAAAACACTTCAATGTAACACATCAGATTTGGCCATAATGCCTGGGCTGAGTTTGGGGTGTTACACTACTAAAGCCATGCAATACACAAGTCATGCACCCAACATACTGGCTATGGGCTTGATCATCTTAGAGCTTAAGCCCCCACTTATATCAAACCACACGAGTTGCATATACATGGTCAATGACTAACTCAAGATTTAGGGTAATCAAACCATGAATGTTACAAATGAATTAATTTATAAACAGATTCATAATTAATTTATCTTGGGTCCAGTTCAATGTATCATTCTATTATTGAATACATCTATGTCTCTACTTGTGGAGTCAACTACTCTAATAGCCAAGACTAGCCATCTCCTGAATTGGAATTATAGACGACATAATAATCCTTCTCAATATTTGAACCAAATACTCACTTTGATTCTTTTATGGGATTATGAACTTATTTAGATCATCTATTGAAGTAAGTCATCTTTCTTGGAATGTAAACATTCTTTACAATGTCACCTGTCTTCAGTTTGAACTTTAGACAATCAATTAGCTAATATTTGCTTGTCAAAATTTCGCTATGCATGCAAAATATAAAAGACATAATACAAAAGACATAATAGTGAAATGTGAAATTAACTTTATTTATTTATTCATCGTTCAAATAAACAGAAAATAGTTACATATTTACTACAATATGGACACATTTCCCAATGATCTCCCACTTACCCTAGTAAAGTAAATGTGTCATGTTTCAAATTACCATATCCTCGATGTGTTTGTTAAAACTCCTAGTTACAAGAGTCTTAGTAAACAGATCCACAAGGTTATCTTGAAAAGCTACTTTCATCACATCTACAATTCTTTTGGCTACTGCCTCTCGTATCAAGTGATACTTTCGATCAATATGTTTCGTGTGATAACCCGAATTAGGGCTTAATCAGAATAGCGATTTCGAGACCACAAAATTTGGTATAGAAATAATTATTTTATGATTATTTTGAGGTCTATGGTATGATTTCATGATTGTGTGAAAATTTCATGAAGAAATTTTATGCATAAAGTGCTTAATTTGAAGTTAGGGACTAAATTGAATAAGTTGCAAAACTTGCTTTCTAGAAGTTTCTAGTATGAAATTGTTTGAGCTGTTTAATTAATGAATTAAGTCCGTTAACATCTCGTGCTCAACTCCAGCGACGGTCTCGGGTGCAAGGGCGTTACATTTCGTCCTCTTATGACTTCTTATTTACTTGATATTAGTTATTGCAGCACTATTATCACAATATAGTGTTATAGATTTTTCCATACCAAGAATAACTTCAAGTTCGGTTAGGAACTCTGGAAGCCATATTGCTTCTTTTGTTGCCTTAGAAGCAACCACATACTTGGCCTCCATAGTAGAGCCAATAGTGCAAGTTTGTTTTACACTTCTCCATACTATGGCTCCACAGCCTAAAACGAATACATTTCCCAAAGTTAATTTCCTTGAATCATTACAAGTTTGGGAGTCTGAGTCTGTGTATCCAATAGGAGAAAGGTCCTCCCTAGAATACATGAACATATAATCCCTGGTTCTTTTAAGATACCTTAATATATGCTTTACAGCTTGCCAACGCTTGAGACTTGGATTCGACTGATATCAACTAACCATTCCTACTGCGAAACAGATATCTAGACATGCGTAAAGCATCACATACATAAGGCTTCCAACTGTAGAAGCATATGGAACCTATGCGTAAAGCATCGCATACATAAGGCTTCCAACTGTAGAAGCATATGGAACCTTACTCATATGCTCTCTTTCTTTTACTGTCTTAGGATAGTCATTTAAAGAACGATGAAAACTTGATGCAGTTGGCTGAATGTCTAGCTTTGCATCGGTATTGCAAAACAATCCAATACCTTATCGATGTATAAAGCTTGAGATAAAGATATCATTTTATTCTTTTGATCCCTAAGGATTCAAATTCCAAGAATATAACTAGCTTCACCCAAGTCCTTAATGCTAAACTGTTGAGCTAACCACAGTTTAACCGATGACAATTCTCCTACATCGTTTTCGATAAGTAGAATATCATCGACATACAAAATGAGGAATACCACCTTTTTATTCTTTATACACTTATAAATACAAGGTTCATCAACGTTTTGCTCAAATCCAAAAGTCTTGATCATTTGATCAAATCTTTTATTCCATGATAGGGACGTCTGCTTAAGTCCATAAATGGATCTTAATAGTTTGAAAACTTTTTGATTCTTTCTTTTGACAACATAGCCAATGAGTTGAGCCATGTAAATGGTCCCATCAAGATAGGCATTCAAGAATATTGTCCTTACATCCATTTTCCAGATCTCGTAATTGAAAGCAAAGGCAATGGATAATAGTATGTGGATAGACTTGAGCATGGCTACTGGAGAAGAGGACTCATCGTAATCGATGCCTTTTTTCTATGTGTAGCCTTTCCCTACAAGTCTAGCTTTGTGTGTTTCCACTTTTTCTTCTGTATTTCTCTTCTTCTTGTAAATCCACTTGCACCCTATGGGTTTAATCTCAATTGGTAAGTCTACAAGTTCCTGCATCGTATTGGGTTTCATAGAATCCATCTTGGCATCTATGGCTTATTTCCAGAGCTTGGAATCAATGGCCTGCATAGCCTCCCTGTAAGTGAGCAGATCATCATCCTCATGATTGGATTCTATATTATAAATACTACCATCATAGATGAAGAAGTCTGGTTTATTAGAAACTCTTCCACTATGATGGATTCCCTTATATTGTTGATCATTTGCAGTTTTTCTACAACTTTCTCGAGAACTGAACTTGGTGATTGTTCTGCCACTCCCAAAAGTTCCTCAAGTACCATTTTACTTTAAGGATTAAAGTTATCCATGTAGCTTTCTTAAGAAAATTAGCATTAGTAGAAACTTTAGTCACATTATCTTCTGGATTGTAGAATAATCCTCCATTTGTTTCTTTTGGATATCCTACAAACATGCACAATTTTGTCCGTCCATCTAACTTCTTTGCATCCTTATCCAGAACATCTACTGGACAACTTCATATTCTAAAGTGATTTAGAGTAGGTTTCTTTCTATGTCATAGTTCATAAGGTGTCTTACAAGTAGACTTGATTGACACATCATTTAGAGCATAGCAAGCTATTTGTATCACATATCCCCAGAAGGAATAGGAAGTAGTGAATAGCTTAACATTGAACGAACCATGTCAAGCAAGGTTCTATTCCTTCTTTCAGCTACGCCATTCTACTGTGGATTTCCTAATAGTCAATTGGGATAAAATCCCAATCTCCAAGAGGTATCCTAGGAACTCATCGGACAAATATTCCCCACCTCAGCCAGATCGAAGATTTTTTATGGATAAAACTAATTGTTTTCCCACTTCCACACGAAACTCTCAAAACTTATCAAAGGTTTTGCTTTTGTGGTGCATTGGATACAAAAATCCATATTGATAAAACTCATGTAATAATTGTAACTTCCTCGGGCACTGATCTCTTGAGACCACATACATTAGTGTACACAAGTTCTAAAGGTTGGTTGGCCCTTCTACCTTTCACATTAAAAGACCTCTTAGTCATTTTACCTTTCAAGCAAGATTCACATTGTGAAAGAATAACTTCCTTAAGCATACTTAAGGGACCATATTTCACGAGTTTAGTGATTCATTCTTGGTTCATATGACCCAAGTCTTAAATGCCATAAGTACCCCTTATTAGAGTGAGAAGTTTTAAGCTTTTTATTTAGTATTTCAATTTGAAGCATCGAGTAGTTATTTGGTTTGATAAAGTAGATATTCTTTTCTATCCATCCATTATAGATTAAAGAGCGATTTCTATTAGTAGTAATCCCTTTATTGAATGTCATGGTATAACCGTCATAAAATAAACATGATATAGAAATTAAATTCCTTTTAAAATGAGGTACATAAAACACATTATTGAAAACAATCATTCTAAAATTATCAAAGTGTAAAAAAACTTCTCCTACAACTTCAGCTGAAACATAGCTCCCCTTTTTGGTTCACAAGAGAGGCTCCTATCACGCAGAGTTTTTTTTTCCACTGAACCCCTATAAAGAAACACACACGTGGTTAGTGGCTTTAGAATTAATAACCTAGTTGTTAATTGATTCTTTCACTAAGAAACCTTCAACCACAAAGAGTTCCATACCTTTATCCTTTTTGGCTAGGTAATCTAAACACTCCTTGCAATTTGATTTGAAATGCTCTTTCCTATTGTAGAAGAAATATTTAATCTTTTTAGGATCTTTTGACTTCTTATCCTTCTTCCTATCCACACAAGGTAGAACCAAAGACATAGTTGGTTTCTTCTTTCCCTTAGCTTTCTGTTTTCACCATAGAGGATGAACGGCCCACAGCTAAGCTTGCCCCAGGTTTATCCTAAATCGACTTACCACTATTCAGCATCAACTCATAGGATTGTAATTCCTTTATGAGCTGAGTCAAGGTAAGTGCCTTGTTCTCGAAGTTGTAAGCGACCCTAAAACTAGTAAACTCCTTGATTATGGATTTGAACACTATGTCAATTTGCATGTTCACATCTGGTTCAGCCCTATTGTCCTCCACTTTCACAAAGAATCCCATAAGCTTAAGTATTTGTACTTTCACAAGAGTACCAATTTTCTATTGAGAATTCATCAAATTTGTAATAACGGATTGTTGAGCGAATGCAACTTGGCCTTTGAGAAAATCCTCCAAATTTGTCATGATCTTCTTAGCAATACGAAAATTCTTGTGTTACCTTTGCAACACATTACTCATGCTTGCTAACATATAACATTAAGCAATCGAGTCAGAATCTCTCCAACGATTTCTCGCTTTGGGCTGAGCTTCAAGTGGGCACATTTCATCAAGAACGAATTTGTGTTTCTCAAAACTGAGAACAATCAGCAGGTTCTATTTCCATTCTTGAAAGTTATCCCCATTTAATTTATTCTCAGTAAGAATGTTAATAAGAGGAGTAGGAGAAATATTTGAACTGAAAATAATAAAGATTTATCTAATTACTATTTTTGTATTAAGCAAATATTTTTCATTTTAGCAACATATCAAGAAAGCAGTAAGATGCATGTGTCTTGTATTAAAACCTTGAAAAAATATTTTTTTCTAATTGCTACGATCATTCTCACACCCATCAACCATGTCGCTTTAGGCTCCTATGATTAACTAGCAAGAACATGGATTACATCCAATTAGTTCGTGAATCTTATTTCTCAAGACTCCAAATGAACTAACGACCGCTTAACATTTGGCTATCATCTCTGGCTTAAATATCGTTTCTTGGGAAACTATTTAATAAGAGATGATCTTGAGTGGGTAACCATTAACTCAACACTGATAATGAACATGCTTTCATTTGTAAGTCATCTTGGAACAATCTCTCTGAAAGTCATGCATCACTAGTTGTCGTTAAAAGAAAATCCCATGAAACTTTATCTTGCTATCACTTAGGGATCATCAATGGAGGCCATAGATCTTATTCAATGACATTCTCCTACTCAATATTTGAAAAACATGCAAGGTTTTTTTATCCCAAATTTCAAGAATGATCATACAATGGTCCTAGTGGCATTCTTACATAATCTAAGTGACATGCTTCCAATATATGCATGGCATGCTATGGTAATAATACTCATTCACAAGAATCAGTCAATCTTAAAACAAACAATTTTGATTCTCCATAGTTTTTCTTTTAAGTGAAAAACTGAAGAAGTGAATGCGAACCATGCACCAGGTAGGGTCCCAAGAAAGGGAGGTGAGTCAAATTTTACCGCTTAAAAACCAAGTTTTTCCTAACCAGAGCCAATCTTAGACATGCACCATCTCATTACCACACATTTCACAGTTATCAAATAACCTAAAAAAGTGAACAAAACAATACAAGACATGTATTTTCTCATTACCACACTTCTTATTTTTAATCGGTCAACTGTGAGTCATCTCATATATATCACAATTATAACATTACATAATATAAATATTATAAATAATTATAAGATAGATATATAATGAGATAGTAATTAAAATAAAATTGTCAGCCAAGGTTTCTATGGTTTTATTTGTAGAAAATAAATGGAAAAATAACACTACATAATTTTTCACCATAAGACATTCCTTGGGTCTTCAACCGCCATCGTATCTTTTCCTCGTCATGGACTCCTTTTGGAAAAATTGTATTTAAGTCCAATGTTCATTTCTGACTCACAAAATTCCATGATTTTTAAAAAACATAGCCATACGCGGAGATGATATTCCATGGTCTATTTCCTAAGAACCACAACCTTGGCAAAAAACAATTATATAACAAATATATAATATCACATCCATTCCTATATATAACTCAAAACATGCATAAAATCTAAATAACGTCACTTTCTATGTAATCAAATCATTCAAAAAGAAGATAAATTTATTTTGATTATCTCTTTATACTTATAGATAGAACACAACCTGACTCGGATACCAATTACTGGAAAAAAAAGGGGTTTGGAAAATACAACAAAAAATAAATTTAGGGAGAAACCAGAGTTCTAAAATTTTTTCAAAACAGGATCTTGGTTGTGATATCTAAAATAATAAACACTTATCAAAATTGTACCTTTTCAATTTGTCTAGGATGAGTGCTTCGACCAAGTAGTTTTCTCCGCTATCCTCAATCTCACGTCTGTCGAGAGTGGGCTCGCTTTGAATTAGAAAAATTTTCACAAAAATTACCAGTGGGATAATTTTGTAATTTCTCTTAACTTTTGGGTCAAGTTGTAAATTAGAAAAATATCTCTAGAAATTTTCTAGAATAATCTCTTCAAATAATTTTCTCTCTACAACTTTCTCTTGAATTCAAGTGTGTAAATAATGACCCAAGGATCTCTTTATCATCTTTAAAGCACCAGCCTCCACTTATATCAAAGCACATGAGTTGCATACGTATGATCAGTGACTACCTCAGGATTTAGGTAAATCAAACCATAAATGTCACAAGTGAATTAATTCATAAATGGATTCAGAATTAATTCATCTTGGGTCTAGCCCAATGTATCATTCTACCAATGAATACATATATGTCTCTACTTGTAACAGCCTGTTTGCTGTGAAATTAGAATAACGGTTTTGGGACCACAAATTTGACGTAGTAAAATTTATTTTATTATTATTTTATGGTCTAGAGCATGATAGTAGCCTCGTATAAAACTTTTGTGAAGAAATTTTATAGTTTGCATGCTAAATTTGACAAAAGACTAAATTGTATAAAGTGCAAAACTTGTGTGCTATTAGTAAAAGATGTTAAATTGCTATGAAATTTAAAAATGAGTGGCCTTAAATGGAAATTTTATCATTAAGGAAGAAAGTGGATGATTATGGCTTGGTAAAAGTGAAAATTTTAATGTTTTTAAAGGTTATTAAAGTAAATTGGTAAATAAAGATATATTAAATAAAACAAAACATGGCTATCATCTTTCTTCACCATTTTCAACTGATTTTTGCTTAGGAAAAAAACCATTTAAGCTTTCTAATTTGGCCATGGTATCCTAGGGTGCATGGTAAGCATTTTTGTCCCATTTTTAATGAATTTTATGTTTTTGGAGTCGTTGTAGCTTAATCTAGCTAGCCTGGGGACTAATTTGCAAAACTGGTAAAAGTATAGGGTTTTACCATGAAGATATGTTAGTTTTTTTATGTTTGATGGATGAAAATGAATGCTTGATTATAGTTGAACAACTTTAATAAAAGAAATTTTTATGAATTTCTGAATTAGGGGTTAAATTGAAAATTAGAATGGTTAAATTGTGAAATAAAGGAAATGTAGGGATTGCTATGGACTAAGTTAATATTCGGCTAACATGGATATGGATTAAATTGCATGAATTTGCATTTTTATGAGATAGGGACTGAATTGTATTGAATTGAAAATTTAAGAGGCAATGTGTAATTTTACCAAAACATGATTTTTGGATTAAATTGAATAGAATGAAATTGAATTAGTTAATTTTGATTATATAGATCAAGAAAAGCAATGTACGGATTTAGATCTAGGAAAAGAAAAAGTACTAGATGAATCGATCGTTTTTCTCCGTACGTGTTTGAGGTAAGTTCGTATATTTTGTTAGCATTAAATTATGTTTGATTTAAGTGCTTTTATGTTATATTCTTGGTATTATGACTCTACGAAAATATCCAACGAAGTTTTGGTGACTTTCAAATCCCGTTTGAACCTTAGGAAAATAGAGTCCCTTATATAGGTCATCGAGACCTTAAGCATGCATTAGAAAAGGGTTGGGACTAAACCGAGCTCATACAAAATTTTTCAAAACTTAAACATTTTTCAAAGTTGTACAGGTCAGACGCCTATGTGAGCAGGCCGTGTGCCTCACACAGCTTTAGACGCACACATGTGTCTAGGCCTTGTCAAAACAGGGCATACATACTGACTTGCCCACATGGCCACAAGAAACGCCAGTGTGCCAGGCTGTGTGAAAATTAGGTAGGGTACTGACTTGGCCACACGGCTGACCACACGCCTGTGTGTCTAACCCGTGGTCAAAACTAACTTGGCCACACGGCCTAGCACATGCTCATTTGTACGATTGTGTGGTCTGCCCAGGCTCATTTCAAAATGGCCCTCGAGCAACATAGCTAAGACACAAGCCCATGTCTCTGCCCGTGTGGGCAAAAATAGGCCATTTGCAAGGCCAAATTGCCACCCATTAAAGGTCCTCCCTACTAGCATCAAATAGACATCTAAAACATCATATTTTCAACCAATTTCAAACCAAAATCATACATCATTCATACCATATATTCATCAACCTATTTTATCCATAATTCACAAATCAAAACATAACATTCATAAGCCAAAGACATACCAAAACATATGATTTGTAACATCAATTTACCTCATTCATTCTCATGCCAAATTCTTACCAAATCCACAATCAAACATATACCAATAACTTACCAAATTGACCATTTCTCTTGGCCAAACAAAAACACATCATAATAGCAACATTGCATCACATATCATATACCAAATTCAAACCATAAGTTTAACCATATTCTAGCCATATCACATGGCATGATATACACATTACAAAGCATATTCTAATACTTCTAGCCTATACATGACATACTTCAATATTTACACATTCAAAAGATACCAAAAAAGAGTTCGACAGTGTGGTAATGATCCTCAATAATCCTTGAGCTCCCAATAGCTACGATATCTATAAAACAATTGAAAGACACACAAAGTAAGCTTTCAAAAGCTTAGTAAGCCATATACAAATAAAATTAACAATATAAACATATAAGCATCATAATATACATATACTCCTTAACCAAATGAAATTACAAACCACATGGCTCAAATATGTTTCACATATTCTCCATTCATTAGCACATATAGCATATTTTCTTAGACTTTTGTCATATAATCATTTGATCACAAAGATACATATAATTACCTTTCAACATCAAATATGATAAACAATTTCAAATGTACCTGAATCAGATACTCATTTCATATAATTATTCATTTCTCAAAATCCCCATTGAACCGTTTGGAATCATAAGGATACACGGATAGCTCGAAAGGCTTGTACAATGCCAACATCCTAGACGTGGTCTTACATGTAATCAAATATCGATGCCATTATCCCAGACAGGATCTTACACGAAATCAAATACGATGCCGATGTCCCAGACATGGTTTTACACGTAAATCATAAGTCGATGCCAACATCCCAGACATGGTCTTACACAATAACATATATCGGATCCTATTTCATGACATATGTTTCCTAACTATTCCTATGGTTCGTACGGGACTTTTCGGACGTCAAAACTTTGTCAATACTTTCTCGGATATCTCATGCTCAACTTATATAGTCATTTATCATTATTCAAGAGTATATAAAAATTAATAATCCAATTCAAAACACATTTATTTGTATATCGACTTACCTCGTACGGAAATGAACGGAAACGAGAAACTATTCAATGACTTTCGTTTCTCCCAGCCTAATTCCTCTTTCTTTGGTACTTGATCTAAACGTTAAAATTAACCCTTTTATTTAGCAAATCATTCAATTCAATCCAAAAACACATATATGGGGAATTTTATAAATTAGCCCTCACATTTTCACATTTTCACACTTTAGTCCTTAATTCACAAAAACACAAATTACACAAAATTTCTATATACCCATGTTAAGCCAAATTCTCATAGTGTTCATATAAGCCCATATATTTCATTTATTTGACATTTTAGTCCCTAAATTTATAAATTTCACAATTTAGTCCAAATTACTCAAATTTATCAAAATTCAAAGACAAAACTTAGTAATCTAAGACAAAACTTTCATTTACTATCATCAAACTTCATAAAGTTCACATTATCAACAATGGCATAACTCAAAATCATTAATAATTTCAAAAATTCAAACATGGGCTTGATAGAACTCTAAGCAACGATCACAAAAACGTAGAAATTATCGAAAACAAATCAAAACATATACCTCAATCAAACAAAACAATGGCTGAACCCAAGAACTCTTTTTTTTCTTTCTTTTTTTTGTATTTTCGGCAATGGATGAAAGAAATAAGCTAAAATTTTGCTTTGGTTTTAATTAATATAACATTAATATGCATTTTACCAATTTAACCTCATTATTAATCATAAAATAAACACATATTAGATGGCCATTAATGTCCATTGACCTTATCAATGGTCTACTTGCATCATAAGGACCTCTCATTTAAAAACATATAGCAATTAGACACTTTAACAAATAAAAGGCCACTTTTACAATTTACGCGATTAGGTCATTTTAACAAATTAAGTACAAAAATGATCAAATTTTCGTACGAAACTTTCACACATGCTAATTCACATATTATAAACATAGAATATAATATTAAAATATTTTTCTAAAATAATATTAAAATATTTTTCTAACTCAGATTTGTGGTCTGGAAACCACTATTCCAACTAGGGTCTAAACCAGACTGTTACAACTTCCCCCCTTAGGGATTTTCATCCCCAAAAATCTCAACGTTAAACAGATTCGAATATTGTTGTCTCATAGCATCTTCGGGCTCCCACGTAGCCTCTTCAACACCATGTACTTTTACTAACGAAATTTTCTTATTTCTCAATTCTTTAATCTCACGAGCTAAGATACGGATTTGTTCTTCTTCATATGTCATAACAGAATGAATCTCAATCTGAGACGGAGAAATCACATGTAATGGATCAGATCTATACCGTTGAAGCATCGATACCTGGAATACGTTATGAATCTCTTCTAGCTCAGGTGGCAATAACAATCGATAAGCAACCGGTCTGATAAATTCGATAATCTCATACGACCTGATGAACCTCGGACTCAATTTGCCTTTTCCTCCAAATCGAAGTACTTTCTTCCACGGGGATACTTTCAAAAACACTTTGTCGCCGATCTCAAATTCAATATCTTTTCATTTCAAATCTACGTAAGATTTCTGATGATCAGAAGTTTCTTTCAAACTATCTCGAATCGCTTTTACTTTCTCTTCAGTCTCTTTCATCAAATCGACCCCGTGTATCTGATTCTCACTGAACTCATTCCAATACAAAGGAGGACGGCATTTGCGACCATATAAGGCTTATTATCGTGCCATTTTAATTCTTAATTGAAAACTATTATTATAAGCGAATTCAATCAAAGGAAAATACTATTCCCACGTACTTTCAAACTCAAGAATGCATTATCTCAACATATCTTTAAGAATTTGAATAATCTGCTCAGATTGACCATCCGTTTGCGGTGAAAAGCAGTACTGAAGTGTAATTTCATACCCAAAGAATCTTGCAATTTCTTCCAAAATCACGATGTGAATCTCAGATCTCTATCTGGCACAATAGACAATGGCACCCCATGCAATCTCACAATATCAGAAATGTAAAACTCAGCTAATTTATCAACCAAGTAATCAGATCAGACGGAAATAAAATGAACTAATTTCATCAATCGGTCAACCACAAGCCATATTGCATCTTTCTTTCTCGGAGATAGGGGCAAACCCGAAACAAAATCCATTGTCACTCTATCCCATTTCCATTCCGAAGTCATAATCGGTTGTAACAAATCAGATGGCACCTGATGTTCAGCTTTAACTTGCTGACAGATTAAACATTTCGAAACAAAGTCAAAGATATCTCTTTTCATTCTAGACCACCAGTAATGTTGTTTCAAATCATTATACATTTTCGTACTACCTGGATGAACAGGTAGAAGACTATTGTGAGCTTTGTTCAAAAGCATCTGAATCAACTCTGGATTTCTCAGAATACAAATTTGATCTCGAAATCTCAGAAAATCATCTTTATCAACTCTGAATTCTGAATCATAATCTAAATCACTCTGAGCTCATTTTGCTATTATCTCATTATCAACCTTTTGAGCATCAATAATCTATTGTAAAAACAATGGTCTCGCTTTCAATTCCGCTAAAATCAAACCATCATCAGACAAAGCTAAATGAGTATTCATGGAACGTAATGCAAACAATGATTTTCGACTTAAAGCATTAGTAACAAAATTAGCCTTTCTCGAATGATAATCAATAACAAGCTCGTAGTCTTTTACCAGTTCTAACCACCTTCTCTGTCTCATATTCAAATCTTTTTGAGTAATAAGATATTTCAAACTTTTGTGATTGAAATAAATATGATATTTCTCACCGAACAGATAGTGGCGCCAAATTTTTAAAGCAAACACAATCGCATCTAATTCCAGATCGTGTGTCGGATAGTTCTTTTCGTTCGGCTTTAACTGTCTTGAAGCATAAGTAATGACATTGCCTTTATGCATCAAAACACATCCCAGACCATTTAACGAAGGTTATTGTAGATCACAAATTCTTTAACCGATTCGGGTTGTACTAACACTGAGCTTCAGTGAATAGGACTTTCAACTGATCAAAGCTTTTCTAACACTTGTTAGACCATTCAAACTTCACATTTTTCTAAAGTAGTTTTGTCAATAGAGTTGCAATCATAGAAAAGCCTTTTACGAACTGACTATAATAACTAGTAAGTCCAAAAAAACTATGGACTTCAGAAACATTTCTCGGAGGCTTCCAATCCAAAATAGCTGAAATTTTGCCCGGATCAACTCGGATACTTGATGCTGACACAATATGGCCTAGAAAACCAACTTCACGCAACCAGAACTCCCATTTGCTAAAGTTTGCATACAATTGCTTATCACGCAAAGTCTGTAGTACTATTCTCAGATGCTCGACATGCTCATTCATCATGGGAATAAATCAATATATCATAAATGAATACAACAAAAAATCGATCGAAATACGATCTGAAAATTTTGTTCATCA